>NC_056748.1:315601980-315629480 GCF_019279795.1 Protopterus annectens
GTTAGAATATATAGTTGGGGGGGTGCGGCACAGCCTCCCACAATGGAGAGTGTGGGAGCATAGCCCCACCTAGTCTGATTAAAAAGTACTTACCCTCTTAACAGAAACTGCATAGTATAAAACAAACTACTTCTAAATTTCAAAGTTTCAAAACTTTGAATTTCTTATGGTTGAGACCATAAAATCAAAATTTTGAAACTTCAGACTGTTAAAATGGAGATCATCATATTACTTTTTAATTATCAGGGCATGTGGAGGGCAAATTTCTTATGGTTGAGACCATAAGATCAAAGTTTTGAAACTTTGAACCATTTGAATGGAGATTGCCATATAGCACAGAATGGTATTTACCATTTTCCTTGCGGTAGTGTGATCCCAGAGTTGGTATACTTAATTAACAGGGGCTGTGGGGGGTGCAGGGGGTCTTGCCCCCTGCAAAGACGTAAACAAAAAAGTATTTTTGTTTTTATTTTTTTTTTATTTACATTTCAAAGTTTCAAAACTTTGATCTTATGGTGGTTGACCACAAGAAATTCAAAGTTTTGAAACTTCAAAAATTAGAAGTAGACCCACACACACACAGACACACACACACATACACACACACACATATATATATATATATATATATATATATATATATATATATATATATATATATATCTGTATGTGGTAACATATAACAATAAAGAGTGGAGTAACAATGGAAACTTCTGATAGGCATATCAAAATGTACAGTATTACTGAATATTTTCAATTGTTATTGATCTTAATGTTTGTATATGCCGCAGTGGTACGGCGGTAGTATTGTTACCTCACAGCAAGAGGTTCTCCTGTTCGATTCTCATCTGGGCTTGGGAGTGCCTTTTGTGTGGAGTCTGCATATCCTCCTGACAGTTGGGTAGCGTTTGAAAGACATGCATGTATGGGCGTGCCTTTGTTGAAGGTTGAGCGTCGAGCTGGCACCTCGGCATTTCGTAAAAATCTACTGCCAATCATTAGCGGACCAGAGTTCTGCTGTAGTGACCCCTTACCGGGAAAAGCCCAAAGACAAACAACAACAACAAAAAACAACATTGATCTTAATGTGTGTAAATATTGTTGCAAATCAGTAAAGTGGCGAGTAAGTAAACTTGTTTAAAAAACAGAAAAGGAGTTCTCTGAGTCTTTTGTCTCTCGCAGGCTCATGGCAAAAATATTTCTATGTGAATGAAATCCACTCACTCATACATACTTCTCACCAGTGAACTCACTATCTTCATGATTTTCCATGTCCTGCTTGGCTGCATTAAACATGGTGGCCCCATCCCTTAATGCTATGGCATTGTCCTGACATTAGTCCATGGCCATACTGATTCTGGATGCTCCCAGACAGAATTGCACCAGTGCTACATGCTCCACAATTCAGCCAAAATGTTCTGATTGCAACAGGCTTAAGAAACAACAAAACTATGGTTTAGCACTGCTACTGTCTTTTTCACATCTAAAATGCTCAGTGAGCATTCAAAGTTCTTATCACCACAGCCTGAGCCTTGCAGTGCAGAAACAGGCTAACTCACCTTGCAATCATGGTGAAAACTATCCTCTGTACAACAATATCCAAAACATGGAATTGCACTAATAACTATTAATGGTCATAGACTTGCCTGTGACTTTCTTCTCTCAACTTGAAAGTAAAGTGGCTTTGTAGCTGAGAACCGATATTACCTTAAATGTTTCCAAAATGTTATGCTTGTAGCATAACTGACCTGAAATATTGTACTGATTCCCATCCTTGTCCTGCACAAGCACTTTGAGCCTGCTGTTACTATTAGCATGCATCCTTTAACTAACGTTCCTGTAGAAATGTATCTTCCATATGGACATATCTCAGCCTCTCTGTGACAGACCTGCTAAATAATGCCCAGTGTATCATAGAAATACAACTATAATGAGCTGGTAACACTGCTCGTGTAAAAAATGAGTTAACCACATGCATAAATTAACCACTAATAGGCTGCAATATACTAAAAAATTTGGACTTATTACAATAGCTGTGTCTAGAAAGGCACGATTAAACAAAGTAAATCTGCAATGACCTAGGAGAATATCTTCCCCAGTATTGCAGCAAATGGCCAGGAGTGCAACATGCAAAGAACTAAGGCTAGTATAACAAATATAACTTGACCACATTTTCCAAAAGTCAACATTAAAAGAATATGAACCTGCTTACATTGTTCCCGTATGCCTAACCTTTACTTTTGCTTGGTTGACTGGATTAAATGGTTCATCGTGCTAATTACATATCTCTCCTGTTGCATAACAAAGGGGGCAGAATTACGTTGACCCTTTCTTGTAATGTCCCTGCTACCTGACTATTCCTTCCTTCCCTAGCCCCTATGCCTCATGAGCTATATGATGCTAACCCTTCCCTAGTTGGGGCAGTTGATACGAGGCAAGCTGACCCTACCTAGCACCTTTCTCCCCTGCTGGTCTTTAGTTAGGTATAGGGTGAGGGGTAGGAATCAGGAAAAAGCTGTCTGTTACCAAATTGCCTTTGCAGATTTGTACTAGTCTTAATTTGAAGATGTCCATTCATGTTGCTTGTTTTTAAAATTCTGTTATATGCTTTAAACTGTTATATAGCTTTTTATACTAACATTTTTAACCTGTCAAAATGCATTTGATGACAAAGAGGCTTGACTCTGCCATCATAAAAAAATGTGCTAATTTGTGTTTTGTTCTCTTCAGTTGTGTAACTGTGACAATAAAGACAACTCTGGGACATGTAACAATTGTTGGAGTATAAAGGCCACCAAAATCAAATGCTTAGGACTGAGAGGAATTCATAAATTTCTTGCATGAAACACAAGAGGGAAGAATAATAGTGACTGGAGACCTACATTTACTAGAAGCAAGCTGGGATAATACTGATTCAATAGCTTTAGTAAGGAAATTATTGGCAATGTATGTTCAGGAACAACAATTGCTTCAGACTTTAAAACAACCTACCAGGAAACAGAACATGCGAAACATTGTTTGTGTTTCTAAAGAAATTGCTGTTACTTCTTGTCAGATTTTACCACCATTGATGTGCTGTGATCATGGGGTTATAAAGGTTAATTTGTTGCTAGATAATTCTGCCAAACTGAAATCTAAACAAAAACACGGAAGCTTAGTAACAGATTATACAGAAGCAAACAGTCACTAAGTAAAATTAATTGGATTGATGTGTTCTGTAGCAAAACTGCAGAAGGAATGTGAAAAGTTTTGAAACAGAAATTGTTTGAATACAAAAAAAAAATTAAATAAAAAAATGTTTAACATCAGGACCTAGGCATACAATATCAGGAGGAAATATTTCCATAAGAACAAGATACTTGAGTAAGGTGAGATAAAAAAAAGTTTAAGAAATAGAAAAGAGGTCAAACTACAGCAATTGGACAGTATTTTCCTGATTCCTACCTCTCTCCTCATACCTAACTGAAATAAACAAACTGGACAAACAAATTAAGCACAGTGAAAGACAGGATCAAGAAAATTTTGAAGAATGTTTATTTAAAGATATTGAGCATCATAGGAAACCATTTTACAGATTCACAAAATGTGGAAGGAGTAAAGATGTACGAATTGCTAAACTGTGTGAAGATTCTAAAATGTATTCTCAGACACAACAGATTATAGAAATCTTATGTAAAAGTTGTACTAGTGGCAACCAGGTAACCTCAGATACTGAAATCAAATTAGATTATATTGAAAAAGAACTATGCAAACTGGATCCAAACAAAGTACAGGGAGGAAGAGACGGAATTAGTAATAATGACCTGAGAACACTTCTGCAAGAACTTACAGTACTATTATATCTATTATTTACTAGTTTTGTATAAATATGAGGAGATTCATCAAGATTGGAGACGTGCACTTATTAAACTTGTGCTTAGGGGAAAGGGAAATAGGACAAACCCAGAGTCATACAGTCCCTTAAGTCTACTTTCATGCTGTGGAACAGTAATGGAGAAGGTAATGTTTGATAAGTTATTGTCAGAATTAGAAAGGTTGGGACATGAAACCATATATCAGCATTCATATGTTTAAAATAGATCTATTACCACTTGTAACGTGATGTTCTATAACAATATAATAACAGCTGTGAATGAAAAAATGTGTTGTGATGTAATTTATTTAGATTTAACTACAGTATTTGACAGGGTCATACACAAAACACTGGTAAATAAATTGATGTGCTCTCGATAAGATAGATAGCTGCATGTACTGACACAGCAACCAAGGGAAAAAAAGGTAGCCACAAAGTCAAATGAACATTTAGCGCTTTCTTCCACTTTATTTTCACATGGACTTCTTCAGAAAAACGAGGACCCCTGCCTACATCCTGGTTTTATACTTAATATACAGGAAATGATGTTATTCTATGGTAACAATGTTATTGAACATTGTATTCTGAAGTAAAGAAACATATGAATACATTCCATAAAATTTGTCAAAATGTGCTTGTCATAAAACATTACATTTTTAAAAAACATGTGTAATGATTACATTGTAACCATTATCAATAAAACATAATCTTAAAAAATCCTTTTCACTCGTATGTTCAACATTATTTTATATATTGAAACAAATCTTGTATATGATTGTAGTTGCATTAAGATCACTACTTGAACATTTTACTCAATAAAAGTTCGTATAAACATGTGCACTATTGTTTGTACACTGTAACCCTCTCGTATGACTTGTACTCCTACTATGCTGATGTAAATGTCACTAGAACCAGTGCGCGCCCATGTGCCTTCGCACCTCCACGCTCACATACAACATACACACTGTGGTGAACCAAAGCCCTACAAATGGACTTTCTAACCCCACATCCATTACCACCCACCCGCTGACCCACAAACTCTAGTGCATGCGTACACGTGTTCACCCAAACACAGATGTGCAAGTGAGAGGGCCAACCTACATTACCATTGCCATCTCACCAGCTCGCACTGGACCACTCTGTCAGGTTGTATGTGTTTGTGCTCGCACGCTCTCAAGAGGCCCTAGTGTGTGAGATGTAAATGCTCTATAAACAACACTAGAAAAGCCAGCGGGTGCATGAAGTGTTGTTGCTAAGGAACAAACTAGGGCTGCTGTCTCAAACCTCCATGACAGTAAAATGAATGTCACTGTGTGGGCATATATATGAATCCACCTATTGAAATTTACTGAAACAACTTTGATGTGATTATCTGTCTATTAAGAAGCATTTGATGTTGATCGCTTCATTAAGACCAGGGGGTCCATCAGCCCCTAAACACAGCTGCCAAAGTGATTCCTTTTGCTCTAATTTGTTGTTCAAGTCACCCTTTAACAAGCTTTTTTCTACCTGGTCTATGACGAAAAACTCAAATTTCTTGAAATCTACACACTCCTGTGAATGTCTTGCCAACGAATTATTTTTATCTTTGTTCTTAATGGCTAAGGTGTGTTCATAGATCCTACGTTTTAGCATCCTTTTAGTTTTTCCTACATAATAATTGTCACATGTTGAACAGGTGGCTATATAGACCACATATTCACTGTGGCAATTGTAGTATTTATGGGCCCAAAATGTCTTATTTAGGTGTTTAAGTGTCACAAAAGAGGTGTTGGTGATGTATCTGCACTGTCTACAATTCTGACATGCAAAAGTTCCTTTCTTCTTACTTATATCCCTAGTAGGTACTACGCTTATTTTATTATCAATTTCTAACATGCTTTTTAAATTGATTACATTTTTATATGTGAAACATGGTTTTATACCTATACATGTCGAAAGCTCTCTATTCCCTATAATTATGCTCCAATTCCTTTCTATGATACCTCTTATATTTCCCAATTCATTGGATATAGGAAGAGGGAAAGCAGTGTGGAAATCCTCGTGTTTTTGTCTATCTATACTACCACCTATTGACACTTCTTCAATGTGGGCCGTATTGTTACTTGACAAAATTGGTCTAGCTACTCCATGACGAAGCCTTTTGACTTCCTTTTCGATCCTTTTTAACAAATGTTTTTTATAGCCTCTGGCTAAAAATAAATTCCTTAGCTCTAATAATTCATCATAATATATATTATCTTCTGATGTCAACCTGCTAAGCCTAATCATCTGTCCCTTGATGACATTTCTCTTCATGTGGGTGGGATGCAAACTGTCTCGGTGTAAATACTGATTGGTGAAACAGGGCTTTCTGTATATTTTACTATGTAGAATGTTTTTCGTATGGTCAATATAAAGGCAAATGTCCAAATAATTGATGGACTTGCCATACCCACTATGTTTAAATATTAAAACACTTGTGGTTTTATTTAAATCTTCCACCATAGTTTCAAACTCAATTCTTTCTCCTACCCATGCAAACACCAAATCATCTATGTATCTACCATAAAACTTCACTTTGTCGAAATACTGATGTTTTTTGAGATGTTCCTGCTCCCAGTCTGCCAAAACAATATTGGCAAAAGCCGGTGCAACTCTGGCCCCCATCGCAACACCAGATGTTTGCTGATATATATTGTTTTCAAACTGGAAAAAAATTGTTTTCTAAGACTATTTCCATTAGGGCACAGATGGTGTTAATTCTTGAATTTTGTAATTCTGCATTTTGTGTCAAATAATTTCTTAGATGTTCTATCCCCAACTCTTGGTCTATACAAGTGTATAGACTTTTGACATCAAGAGTTGCCAAATTGATTTCATCCAATTTCAGATTAGACCGTCCTAGGCTTTCCAAAAGGTGCCAGGAATCCCTGATGTAATACTCTGCTTTTTGAGCTAGTTGATTTAGAGTGTCATCCAACCAAACTGATATTCTTTCAGTTTTGGAATTTTTAGCTGACACTATAGGCCTAAAAGTTAGTTCTTCATAATTATAATGTAATTTGGGAATCCCAAAAAAATTACCTAATTTTGGGTTTTCAACCATCAAAAAATCATAGTCCAAATTGTCTAGTTCCTCTTGACATAACATGTCAAACAGATGAGTATCTACCCTCCTATATCTGTTCAAGACAAATTCCATACTGACACTTTTATAATTATTGGTGTCATTAAGTAAGGTCAGAATGTGTTCCACGTAATCTATTCTATTCATGATTACTAGCTTTCCCCCCTTGTCTGCCCTCATGACTCGAATATCAGGAGAACTTGACAAATCAGACAAAGCTTCACGTTCTGAATTCGTCAAATTGTCATCCATTTCACTGCTATCCATTTTCCTAAACTCCTTTTCGCATGTTTTCTGGAATACCTGCAATGTATTGACTAGAGCTGGATTAAATGTGCTAGGTCTCTTCAACCTCCTACTAGATTCTGAGGTGTTCACTGCTACATCGTGTAAAATATATTTTAGATTTAATTTACGCATATACAATCTAAAATCCACTAGCAGATTGCCTATCTTGATATTGTTTGCAGGAATGAAACTAAAGCCTTTTTACAAGAGATTGACACAAGCATCTGTGATTATAAAATCACTAAAGTTCACAACACTGATGTGATATTCATTGTCACTGGTCGATGGAATCACCACTTCTTTCTGCTTTTCCCCTTCGGTTTCGCTTTGTATTGAGTGGTGTTGAACCACTTGGTAGTCCTCTTTGGCTGTACTCTTTGTTGGTGAAAAGGGACAGCCCTAGTGTTGAATAGATTACGTGGAACACATTCTGACCTTACTTAATGACACCAATAATTATAAAAGTGTCAGTATGGAATTTGTCTTGAACAGATATTGGAGGGTAGATACTCATCTGTTTGACATGTTATGTCAAGAGGAATTAGACAATTTGGACTATGATTTTTTGATGGTTGAAAACCCAAAATTAGGTAATTTTTTTGGGATTCCCAAATTACATTATAATTATGAAGAACTAACTTTTAGGCCTATAGTGTCAGCTAAAAATTCCAAAACTGAAAGAATATCAGTTTGGTTGGATGACACTCTAAATCAACTAGCTCAAAAAGCAGAGTATTACATCAGGGATTCCTGGCACCTTTTGGAAAGCCTAGGACGGTCTAATCTGAAATTGGATGAAATCAATTTTGCAACTCTTGATGTCAAAAGTCTATACACTTGTATAGACCAAGAGTTGGGGATAGAACATCTAAGAAATTATTTGACACAAAATACAGAATTACAAAATTCAAGAATTAACACCATCTGTGCCCTATTGGAAATAGTCTTAGAAAACAATTTTTTCCAGTTTGAAAACAATATATATCAGCAAACATCTGGTGTTGCGATGGGGGCCAGAGTTGCACCGGCTTTTGCCAATATTGTTATGGCAGACTGGGAGCAGGAACATCTCAAAAAGCATCAGTATTTCGACAAAGTGAAGTTTTATGGTAGATACATAGATGATTTGGTGTTTGCATGGGTAGGAGAAAGAATTGAGTTTGAAACTATGGTGGAAGATTTAAATAAAACCACAAGTTTTTTAATATTTAAACATAGTGGGTATGGCAAGTCCATCAATTATTTGGACATTTGCCTTTATATTGACCATACGAAAAACATTCTACATAGTAAAATATACAGAAAGCCCTGTTTCACCAATCAGTATTTACACCGAGACAGTTTGCATCCCACCCACATGAAGAGAAATGTCATCAAGGGACAGATGATTAGGCTTAGCAGGTTGACATCAGAAGATAATATATATTATGATGAATTATTAGAGCTAAGGAATTTATTTTTAGCCAGACGCTATAAAAAACATTTGTTAAAAAGGATCGAAAAGGAAGTCAAAAGGCTTCGTCATGGAGTAGCTAGACCAATTTTGTCAAGTAACAATACGGCCCACATTGAAGAAGTGTCAATAGGTGGTAGTATAGATAGACAAAAACAGGAGGATTTCCACACTGCTTTCCCTCTTCCTATATCCAATGAATTGGGAAATATAAGAGGTATCATAGAAAGGAATTGGAGCATAATTATAGGGAATAGAGAGCTTTCAACATGTATAGGTATAAAACCATGTTTCACATATAAAAATGTAATCAATTTAAAAAGCATGTTAGAAATTGATAATAAAATAAGCGTAGTACCTACTAGGGATATAAGTAAGAAGAAAGGAACTTTTGCATGTCAGAATTGTAGACAGTGCAGATACATCACCAACACCTCTTTTGTGACACTTAAACACCTAAATAAGACATTTTGGGCCCATAAATACTACAATTGCCACAGTGAATATGTGGTCTATATAGCCACCTGTTCAACATGTGACAATTATTATGTAGGAAAAACTAAAAGGATGCTAAAACGTAGGATCTATGAACACACCTTAGCCATTAAGAACAAAGATAAAAATAATTCGTTGGCAAGACATTCACAGGAGTGTGTAGATTTCAAGAAATTTGAGTTTTTCGTCATAGACCAGATAGAAAAAAGCTTGTTAAAGGGTGACTTGAACAACAAATTAGAGCAAAAGGAATCACTTTGGCAGCTGTGTTTAGGGGCTGATGGACCCCCTGGTCTTAATGAAGCGATCAACATCAAATGCTTCTTAATAGACAGATAATCACATCAAAGTTGTTTCAGTAAATTTCAATAGGTGGATTCATATATATGCCCACACAGTGACATTCATTTTACTGTCATGGAGGTTTGAGATAGCAGCCCTAGTTTGTTCCTTAGCAACAACACTTCATGCACCCGCTGGCCTTTCTAGTGTTGTTTATAGAGCACTTACATCACACACACTAGGGCCTCTTGAGAGCGTGCGAGCACAAACACATACAACCTGACAGAGTGGTCCAGTGCGAGCTGGTGAGATGGCAATGGTAATGTAGGTTGGCCCTCTCACTTGCACATCTGTGTTTGGGTGAACACGTGTACGCATACACTAGAGTTTGTGGGTCAGCGGGTGGGTGGTAGTGGATGTGGGGTTAGAAAGTCCATTTGTAGGGCTTTGGTTCACCACAGTGTGTATGTCGTATGTGAGCGTGGAGGTGCGAAGGCACATGGGCGTGCACTGGTTCTAGTGACATTTACATCAGCATAGTAGGAGTACAAGTCACACGGGAGGGTTACAGTGTACAAACAATAGTGCACATGTTTATACGAACTTTTATTGAGTAAAATGTTCAAGTAGTGATCTTAATGCAACTACAATCATATACAAGATTCGTTTCAATATATAAAATAATGTTGAACATACGAGTGAAAAGGATTTTTTAAGATTATGTTTTATTGATAATGGTTACAATGTAATCATTATACATGTTTTTTAAAAATGTAATGTTTTATGACAAGCACATTTTGACAAATTTCATGGAATGTATTCATATGTTTCTTTACTTCAGAATACAATGTTCAATAACATTGTTACCATAGAATAACATCATTTCCTGTATATTAAGTATAAAACCAGGATGTAGGGAGGGGTCCTGGTTTTTCTGAAGAAGTCCATGTGAAAATAAAGTGGAAGAAAGCGCTAAATGTTCATTTGACTTTGTGGCTACCTTTTTTTCCCTTGGTTGCTGTGTCAGTATTTTGTTCCAGTTTATTTCGGGTAACCGAAGCTGCTTTGAAGATAGCTGCATGTCTTACAAATAGAACATGGCAAGTATCATACAGCAATTGGAAAGGTGAAATTCCTGGTTACATTCAGGGTGTCCCACAGAACTCTGTCCCTGGCCCATACTTGTTTAGATTGAATCTTTCAGATCTATCTTTTTCATCTGAGGTGTTCTATCGTCTCTTTGCAGATGGCTGGAAAGTAGGTGAACTGATTGCATGTGTTACAGGTAGGGCATGTCTGCAAAATAACTTGACTGTTTAGGCACAGGAGAATAATATACTGATAAATACATAAAAAACTAAGCATGTGAGATTTGGGAGACATAAACTGAAAGGTGAATATTTAATACAGTACACAGCAATTGAAACTGTAGATTAATTTAAGGACCAGGGTATATGGATAGATCCAGCTTTGAGTTTTTCTAATCTTATCAACCAATTGGTTAATGATAGTTATAAAACTATAGATTGTATAAAAAGGTTTATAAAGTCTAGGAAATTAGAAATGATGATGTCATTGTTTGTTAGCTACAGTAGAGTCAAACTTGAGTATGGAATAACAATATGGAGCCCTTAGAAGAAAACAAGTGTGAGTAAATTGGAAAGAGTACAGTGGGACTATACCTAGGGCATCCATGGATGTGAAAATTTAAGTTATTATGAAAGACTAAAATATCTGAACTTGTAATGTGTATCATATAAATATTTAAGAGGAGATCTTATTCAGCTATATAGGGCATTTAAAGACAACTACCTCCAGGGATATTTGGAGTTATCAAAAAGTAGTAGAGAATCATCAGACAAACTATGTAGAAGTTTTTATAAGAATGAGAAGAAGGAGAGGTGTGCTAATTGGCTGTCTGAGAGGGTGACTGATGCACTGGAATAGAATATAAAATTACATACATTAAATCAAGTATTAGTTTAGGTATTTTTAAGAACAGCCTGGACACTTGTTATGGGAACAAGTGTTTTCCTATATTGGCAGGCTAGAAAGGCATTAATGCCTGTGTTTGATGTATTTGTATGTACATATGTATTGCAATCTATAATTTTGACTAAAGTTGGGAAAATTGTTTAGATTCTTTATTTATGTATTTTTTTACTAATCTGCCATCAATAATTCACCACTGTTGGTTTAGTCATGTAATTTTTATCCCTGGCTACATTTGCAAATACAACAATTTATTAGAAGTGGATTTATGGTAAAATAAAAATAGTAGAAAATAAAAGTAATTTCTGAAAATAAAACCACTACAGCTAATATGCTACTTTATTGTCTAGGTACTTACTATTAAACCATTCAGCAAAGGCAGTTTTACTGTAAGATGTAAGCTGATGACTGGATTTCACTAAATGGAGTGGAGGGGGAGAAAGAAACTTCTGTCGAGCTAGTAATATAGAATGGATAAAATAAACAAGGATGGAGTACATTGCATGGAGCTTTCCATGAAATGTCATGTATGCCTTACACCTTTTCAAAGCTTGATGCATTTTAACAACATAGAAAGCCAATGTGTCTCTTACCTATGATCTTAAGAGCAGTGTTGTAAATCATAATCTTAACAGCAGTGTTGTAAACCATTCAGTATCTTTGAACTTCATGTTTCTTACCAAGTCTTGTGCTGTTTGTACTGTCAGTGTTTGTGCCAGTATCCAAGTCCATGTCATAAATGAGCTTTGTCCTCTAGTGTTAATCTTGATTAAGATTCAAGTGTTTTAAAGAGAACTGATTTAGCACAGTACTGCTGCCAACAGCTACACAACAAGGATAAAAAATTAAGCTCTCTAAAGTTAGGCAGTACATTAAAACTAATACATTATTGTATTGAATAGATAGCTATTATTAAACCATTGAGCAAAGTCAAGTTTACTTTTAAGATATAAGCTTTTACAATCATATACGTCACATTATTTTCTTTTCCTTAAATGTGTGTCTGATATTTCAGTGGTTAAAATAAGCTGCTCTTTATACTGGTTTATTTCCTGGTACTGTGTTCTTTATTGAGATGAAATAATGAATAATGTTTGAGAATATCAGAATTTTGCTGATTCAGTATAGCACTAACATTTCAAAATACATGGTATTACTTTCATGGGATTGCAGGATCATGAGAGGTTACTAGGCTAATGGTCCTGGGGCCATTACAAGCCTAGCAAAAAGTTTATCCCCCCCAAAAAACTTCAGTCAGCACCTGTCACTCCTGTTAGTGAGGGACATAGGTGGAACCCCTGGGACAACTTTGTGGTTTCCCATCCACTCATCTAGATTGTGCTTGAAGAGGGTCAGTGAGGTACTCTGTTTGACATGTATGTGAAGTCTATTCCAGAAATGGGGCAGCCTCTGGGAGACAAACATTTCTCTCTAGCAGGTTTTGTTAATGTTGCATATCAAATTTAGGCCTTTTGAGTGGGTAATGCATAATGAGTTAGATTTATGGATATGGAGCATCTCTAGTAGGGCAGGGTCCGAGGTTGCCTTGTGGGCAAGACACAGATGACCTCTGAGCAATCTGTACAGTACCGAGTATAGTGATAGTGATTTGAGCCTGTCCACATAGGACAGTTGTTGGAGGCTATGGATTCTCTTTGTGAGGTATTTCTGTGGCCTTTCCATTTCATGCAAGTGTTTGGAGAGGTACATACCAAGTGGGGTGTTCTACTCAATTTTTGGCCTAATGTGGGAGGAGTACGAAGAGGTCATAACCTCCTTTTTTCTGGATGTAATCCCTTTACTTATGAGATGAACCAAGTAAAACACTTTTCTGACTACTGCCGCTAAATGATGGCCGAATGTGAGATTGCTGTCAACCTGCGTACCCAGGTCTGTCCCCACAGGTTATGTGCTTAGGGAGTTGCCATTGATGTGATAATCAGTAGGGGCCATGTTTTTGCTGAATGATATGATAATACATTTTGTTGCATTTATCTTAAGACCATGACTTTGGCGCCAATCATATGTTGCTGTCAGACCCTGTTGTAGTATGTTAACATCATTTGAGGAGTCAGTGACAGCACCCAACTTATAGTCATCCACAAACATGGTCAGCCACAGGCCTTTTGTCTTTGCCTGGACCTCTGAGAAGTAGATGTCAAACAGTAGGCATCCCAGGACAGATCCCTGGGGAACACCAGTAGTGGCATGTGCTTTTCAGTTTCTATACATGTTACAATGTGTTAAAAGACACAATATTGTAATTGTTGAACTCTACTTTATGACTCTACTGTTTTCTTCTTGTGTAACTTCTGTATTACTGTGGAGCTTTTCTCCCCAGGTCTTCACTGAAAACGGGCTCAACATGGCCCAGTGGACTTCCCCGGTCAATAAACTGCAAATAAATAAATAAAAATAATGCTATGTATCTCTTCCTAAAACTAGTAGAAACTATACATTTTGATTAACTAGATACAATAGCTAACTGGTTTCGTAACATTATCAGTAGTCTAATCTTTATGGTCTTGGGAAGTGACTTGTTTGGACAAAGCATTTACCAGCTTTGACTTCAGTTGTTCCTGAAATTCATAGCATTGTAATCACAAGTTAGAATCGTTATTTTTTTTCAATGACTGGTTAATAACTGCGATGGTGTAGATAACTTCTGTGACAGGCTTGCACTGAGGACTGTTCTCATTGCTCTTTTACATATTTTGAAGAATCCATTGTTATTGTTGTTCTTTGGCTGAATAAACTCTGTTTTTATAAAAAAAATGTCAGAACCATTAAATCATTTATGCAGGCTGACACAGAGGATATAGTTATACTGACCAAAGCTAAGACTAACACAAGAATGTGTCCTCTAGTCCCAGGAAGAGTCTAAGGTTGTGTATGGAATGAAACACAGTCAACTTATATCAGCAAGAAAACAATTTATAAATGGGATGTGCATTCTTACTGGTAATACTTTAAAACAACATCCCTTTTACCATTTTTGTTTTTTTGCAGGAGATATCCTGTTGGGTGATTATATGGATGTAGACAATCTCGAGGCATTATGTCAAAAAAGAAAATGGGCAAAGACATCTGAACCATGAGATAAGGGTGAAGTCAAAGCCTGCCTGACCCCATATAATGTATAAGAATAAACAAACAGACTGCCAGCAGGAAATTTGAAATGAGGCACAGACTGATATGGTACCATTGTTTGTCCTGTTTCCATGTTGCAACATTACTGTGTCATGAGAAGACAAAGGACTTGCATGCCATACAATTAATATCAAGGAATGAAGCATTCATTTGGATTATTCATGTTTCCTCATCTAGAGTCTGTAATTGTCTGATCTTGGATCTGGTATGGAATGCTCATGTTATCATATCATGGTAGCTCAGCTAATTTTATTTCATCCTTTGTTTCTGGTTCCTCTCTTCTTACATCAGATGTCAGTATTATTGACAAATAGACATCTATAGATAGACTGTTTTTTGTTCTCCCATTTTTTTTTTCTGGGAATTACAAGTCTCACCATCCATGGTTTGTACTTGTACTATATTGTTATTCATTCTTGTAACAAGGTTGTGGTCCAGATCACCCACCATCAAAATAAATAAGTTAAATAATAATCTGAACCTATTTACTATGTTCTGTTTTCTACAGAATGGAGCACATGTAGTTCATCTTCAGCTTTATTTAGGTATATTTTTTCTAAAGCACGATGCACAAATTAAGAAAAAAGTTGGATTATCACAATAACTATAACCCACTTAGGAAAAGCAGTTTAGCATCCTTCTCCATCATAAGCAATTTTAAATGACATGTTTTTAACAGTGTATGGAAGCCAGCCAAGGAAGCACCCTCCCACAGACACTTCCATAGCTGAGGAGCCTGGTAAGCAAAATAATGGACAGCTGGACTTTTAAGATGCACCAGTGCAACAATCAGGAGCCCCTGCGTTGGTAAGCATAGAATACTAACTGGGGCAAATGGCACTACTAACCATTTCAGGTAAGAAGGACCTAAGTCATGTATGGACTAAATACCAACATCAAAACCTTAAATGTCATTCTGAAATGTATTAGCAGCCAGTACAAACTGTACAGAACAGGGCTAATGTATGGTATCAGTGAGTAACCTGACAGCAGTTTTGCATTAACTGTCAGTCAACTTCACCACTGGGAAGTTCTAAGTAAAGGGTATTGCACTAAGTCATTCATGATGAAGCCAAAGTATAAACAACTAGTGAGAGATCAGCTTGAAATAAATAATGTTTTATTCTAGATGTGTTCCTTGTATTTAAACATGAGGATTTTTACAACAGCTTTTACTTGGTCCCTAATATTCAGCCTTTGATGTATGATAACTTCTAAATTACACTCCTTTCAAACAAACTCAGCCTTAGTTCTATTATAAAAATGTGATTTGGAAGAGAAGGAACATAAGAATCTTTTAAAGCAGCTTAAATGTCATAGTGTCTGCTCTGGAGATGATCAGTTTCAACCAATTACTAGAGAGCTGTAAATGTATGCCTTCAAGATGGTCAGCTGAGAAATGCACACTCAGCATTTCATGCTGAGAAAAGGACAGATACATCCTGATATTATCTGCATAACTATGGTTTGCAAGTCTCCTTTCTCTAATAAGATCTTCTAGTGGAAGCATATAAACTGAGAAAAGTAAAAGGCCAAGGACTGAACCTTACGCAGCTCTACAAGCCAATGAGTGGACTGAAGATTTGTTCAAGACTGAAGAGACCCTTTGAAAATGACCTGAAAGATATGATATAAACCAATCTAAGATCATGCTAGAGAGCTCACATTACGATGTTAATAATTCAGTCAATAGGCCATGATCAGCATTATCAAATGCCTCCAAGAGATCCAGGAAGATACAAAAATGAGTAAACGCTGGTCTTTGGCCATCAGGAGATGATTAGTAACTTGTGTTAGAGCAATTTCAGTATTATGAAAAGTGAGAAACCCAGACTGAAATGGGTATATGAGTCCATTTTCTAAAAGATGAATATGAAACTGCTTAAAAACAACCTTATCAATAATCTTACCCAAAACAAATAGAAGGTTAGAGATTGTCAGAAATTGTCAAGCATGTTATAGTCAAGGACTGTTTTCTTGGGAGTATGCATGATTCAATGACAGACACCTTATTTGAAAGCAATCACTAATCCCAGGACATAAAGACAATGTCTAATTAATCTTGGTGGACAAGATCCAGTTCACATGTTATTGGTTACAGTCTTAAGACCACTGAAATTAACTCATTGTAAAAAACTCCATCCATGTTATAACAAGGCAACAGGCTGGATTTATAGCAGCAACCATGAGGCCTAAAGGACATAGAGCAGATCTGATAGTGGCAACCATATTGTAAAAGAAATGGGGAACAGACTCATACATTAGAGCAGATAGAGTTCTTCATGTGGTTAGGCAGATTTGGCTGCACAATCCATTAACAATGCTAAAGAATGTGTCCAGTCAATTGAAGGTCACAGATATCTCACTAGATAGAAATACTATCTTTTCTGCATGATCTCAGCATGATGGATAACATAATGCTCCCTAATTCAAGTTTGTCACTCCACACATCAGATCTGCCTGCCACTACTAATGTTCAAACCTGCACCCTTTCTTCTGAAGGAGGCAAAGATTATAGTCAAGCCATGGTTCACACCTTCTAGAAGACATAGGGCAAATCCAACTTAGAGGCAGAGAATCGAAAGCTAAGACTAGAGTTACCTATTATAATCTTCAAAAAAATCATCCAGAGGTTCAGTACTACCTCTCACACAAAACTAAGGGATCAAACATAAAACAGCAGTAGAGTAATATTCCTAAGTATTATTTTAGTGGACTCAGTGCAATATGCCCATTCATGTTGCACAGCACATGAGATGCTCAGTTCTACTGACTCCTCCTTTTTCTGCTGTGCATACTTGTAGGAATGCATAAAAAATTATATTAAATACCTCAGAAACAGCCTCAGTGTTATTTTGTATTAATCCAAGCAACAACCCATTAAGCCTTGCCCGTCCTGGTAACACTCAAATAATGTGGGTCTTACATCATAAATACCTTGGCCTAACACTCAGTCTTAACCATTCCTTCAAGAAACATGCAAAATAAATAAATTAATTAATTAATAAAAATAAAATCAGCACACAGCCTAGAGCATCCTACAATACTACCAAAGATGGCGCCCGACAAGCTAGATGAGTTCCTGTCATAAATATGCTTATACCACATTTGGAATATGTCCAAACAATGTTTGCACTTTGCATGTCTCATAATTCCAGTCTAATACAAACAGCAATAAGTACAACTTGCAGTTTTTTACCTCTTCCTCCAAAATGAATAGCAGTGTGACTTCCTGCAAATGACCAACTGGGTCCCAATAATAGCTGTTGCCACCCTACACCTCTTAACCTACACTTATATGCCCATATAAAAATGTCTCTCTCTTTCCTTACAAATAATTTAAATATTACACTTTTCTCCCCCATTTTCTCCATATTTAATATGATGGGGCACTCTGTCCTTATACAGCCTCCTTACCCAATAATTAACTGACAAAAAAGCCTTTGCAAAACAATCCTAGCAAACTGTAACATCTTCTGTACTCTGAAATGATAAAGAAGATACCCAGTATTCATGAGGAAAACTCACAAGGAAGGAAGGAAGGAAGGAATCCTGCCTCTGCTACTATGCCCAATATTAAGGTGCTTTACAAAAGAGTGCCTACCTCATTAAAGACAAGTAAATAATTAGTTTGAAAAGTAAGTATTGTGTGGTAGTTATTTTGTTGAAAAGTGTGTTGTCTTTCTTATACTGCTCAGGATGTGCTGTATTACTCTGTCCGCTTGCTCTTATCTGCATCATTCATTAACTATTGTAACTCTCTTGAAACTGTACTTATGTTATTCTGATAAATTATTTCTGTTGTTATATATCTGAAAAACTATTGTAACTGCCACAGTACCCTGGTCATAGCTAAAAAATATCTTTGGTCCAGTCATCAAATAAATACATACATACATACATTCAATAAAACAGAATACCATAAAAAGGACTTGAAGTGTTGAGATACTATGGAACTTTCCACTGTCTAACAGTGTATCTGTATACATTGTGTGCCTTATGTGATGAAGTGTCATATTCATTTGTATGCATAGCCCCAGACAATAGCAGCTGTAGAAGAGGGCAGTTAGATTAAATAAACAGATGTTGCCCATATATTTACAGCTAAACCCCTCGCATTAAATAGAAGGCTAGTAATGACATTGATAAAAATAAACGGTACAGACAAATACTAGTTTGATCAGACTAAACCTATATATATTTTTGCTACAAGAATGGCTCCTCCAGCATAGACAAGATATGTTTTAGCAGCCTACTTATAACTAAAAATAACTGCATCATAGTACATAGCTGACTGCTCAAAACGTAAGTGGAGCACATATACAGCAGGTAATACCTATGTTAAAGCAGTGAGTGTTCAGTATTTGCTAAAAAAATGAAAATTATCACACAGTGGTCATAACATGTTCTGGTATAAATAGGAATATTTTATTAATAAATGCTCAGTACCAATGCTCACAGCAACTATGAATGTCCAAGCAAATATTCATCAAAAAGCAGTAGGGAAATCATGTCAGGACAACACTAACCTGCTCTCTTTTTTCTGCCTCAGTGCCAGCTCAATGAACTGAGCATGATTTGGTGTAAAAGGTCTGCCATTATGGACTCTCTTTGGAAGAGGGGTTGTGAACGAGTGTGTTAGTGTACTTAGGGTTGCCACTTTTCCAAATGCCTAAAGTGGGACATTTTTTTGTACAAACATCAGATTTTGCAAGGCAAAACATACCCACGGCCAGTACAAAGGACATAACTTCACTTTTTTGCCTAAATAAACACTTATCCTTGTTGCATTTTAGTTGCTTATTCTGTTTCTTATAACATTTAGGGGTTTCAGAAACAGAATAACTGTTTTATGCAACTATTACATTAAATATAGGAAATATGTTTGTCCTAATATCTCAGGACATTTGCCATTTTTGCAATTTTTATGTAAGACACAACTCCCCAAAGAGGGACTGTCCCTCGCAAAGTGGGACAGGTAGTAACCCTAAGTGTACTCCTTCCTTACTAGATACATCTGATCTGTCACTGTCATTTTGATAGCAATCTTTAAGTGTGCTTAGAGTTTATAAGAAAGTCTCTCCGTATCTTTTGAATTGTATAAGACCCTTCTCTAGATGAATGACAAGGAAATGCAAGTACTTGATGCCTTCCTCAATGCCAGCTTTGTTAAAGCCATTGGAAGAGGTTTCAAATGTTTCCATTTTACACTTTGGAATGATAGTAATATTGTTGAAAGTCACATTTGGCCCATGCAGCAGGCAAGGCTCTTTCTTCTTTCTTCTGTTGAAGCAAAAGCATTTTCATAAAAATACTAGACATAAGATACTAAGACATCCCCACAAAGAATAAGAGTGAGTGAATGGTGTATCTTCTTGAGTCTATGTTTAACCAATGAATATCATTTACATCAAATGGTTTAACATCGTACCCTAACCATCAAACGATCATTCGATGAATGTTTATTTCAGTGAATGAGAAAATAACTAGTTGGCCAACACTTTCCCATCTGCCCTTTTCCCCACTGTAGTAAAGTCTCAGAGTTGGTATATATAGTTATGGGGGTTATGGGGTGCAAAGCCCCCCAGCTGGGTAGGTTTGAAATGCCATTTTTTTTAGACAAGAAAGCTGGGTAACTATTTACTTTCCCTGGTGAAAAAAATGAACGTTTCCTGTATGAACTTTCAATGGTTAGGGTTCAATGTTTAGCAGTTTGATGTAAATGTTTTTTGATGGTTAAACAAAAACCCATATTTTCTCTAACTGCTACATGATAAAATATATATGCAGCAAATTTGGTAACCAGTCACAAAAAAGAAAACTTCTGGCCCTCCCCTCAGGCACATGAAATATCATAATATTCGATAAGAAGACTTACTCTCCACATCATCTGTCTTTCATATCTATACCTCATTCTGCTTAAGGACAAAATCATGCTGCAACCACACAGCTTTGATAAAACTTTCATGATCATCACCATCATAATGTAATATACCTAGTCTGCATAAATGTTGTTCCATGATTGGCTTCATCTCATGGTGATGAGTCGTTGCCAGTGCTATAAAGTCCAATAGAGTTTGCTTTAGTTTTGCACTGACTGGCTAAACAAACCTTTATAACTCCATTCCATGGATGTATAAAGATTCTGTATACTCTGAATCCTTCATGAGCAACATTTTTGATATCTCTTAGACTCAAGATTCTTCTTTCTCCAACATGAATGTGCAGGTAAAAGGCAGGTATTCATGGTAATTTTAAGTATTTGAAGCCATCTTAAGTTGCTGCCATGACTGTGAGGGTTCCTATCGTGAAAGTGAATGTTAAGAATGCTGAATATGGAAAGGCCGAACATGATAGTTTGAAAGTTGAGAATGTTGAAGCCGCGGAAACCCGAATTCTTTCCCAGGGAAAGAATTTGGTTGGCTGTTTCTGCAACTTTAGCATTTTCGGACCGGGTCAAGGTAAGTGTATGAATGGGTAGTGAGGGACTTTAGGGTTAGGGCACAGGTCAGGTAAGTGTGTGATAATGACGGACTTTAGGGTTAGGGCGCGAGTCAAATAAGTGTGCGGTAGTGACGGACTTTAGGGTTAGGGTGTGGGTCAGGTAAGTGTGCGGTAGTGGCGGACTTTAGGTTTAGGGCTGGATTAAGGATGGTGCCTAGATAGTGGTGTATGTTAAATTTAGTGTAGGTTTTAAAGGTGTTTGGTGTAATTGTGTTATGTGTGTGTTTTTCAGAACAGCAAATTTTTTCCCTGGGAAAAAAAATTTGCTGTTTTGAAGTTTTGATGTTATACAAATTCAATCTTCCAAGTTCCAAGATCGAACTTATGGTGTTCGACATTTTGGAAGTTCAGTTTCATGATATAGACCCGACTAACCAGTGTGCCATGCAATCACAGCCCTTAAGGCAAAATAACATACCTAACACACTAGTAATAGGTGACTCTATAGTCAGGCACACTGACGTCCCACTCACTAGGCTGAACAAGGAGAAGGTTACTGTTAGCTGCCTGTCGGGTGCCAGGATCCGCCACATAACACAAGCACTCAGGTCACTCCAGAACAAGTACAAATACGACTCTGTCATTGTCCATGTTGGTGTGAATGACCTGAGCCGTACCTTCCTGGACTACATGAAAAGAGACATGGAAGAGCTCTCTGATCTCGTAGCCCAGGCCGGTATGACCCTGACCCTGAGTAGCATCCTGCCCTCACCAAGAGTGAAACCACGGTATAAAGAAAAAATTATCAATTTCAACAATTGGCTAAGCTTCTGGTGTCATTCAAAGGGGATCCAGTGTCTGTCAGCCTGGGATGACATGCTCGACAAACCACGCTGCTTTGCTAGAGATGGCTTGCATCTGTCACCCTTAGGCTTTTGAATACTGGCCAAGGCTCTTGCCACCCCCCATGGCGCCTTTTTTAAGCAAGGCTCAAAAGACAAACCCACCACCGTAAATAGCACAAGTAACAAAAAACTGAGGGTAATGCTACTCAATGCTAGAAGTATAAACCTCAAAATGCACGTATTCGAGGCACTCCTCAGTATGGAGAAAATTGATATATGTGCAGTAACAGAAACCTGGTTTAAGGCTTCAGAGAGCACCCCAGCACTACCAGGCTTCAACTCAAACCATACATTTCAGCCACAAAATCCGGACCGAAATACAAAAGGCGGGGGTGTATCCATATTCATCAAGGATATCCTCACCTCCAGGTTAGTGGCACAGCACGATGCTTCAGAGATCATCCACATGCAACTAACAATGGGCAGAACTACAGTTCAAATTGTAGCTTGCTACAGATCACCCACCATGTCCCAGGAACCCCATTCTGCATTTCTGGAAACACTGGGAAACATAAAGATCCTACCAAACACCCTGATATTGGGTGATTTCAATTACCCAAACATTAACTGGGAAAACTACTCAAGTACTAACTCCCTTGCCCAACATTTCCTAGAATTTATAAACTCAAACGCCCTGGATCAACTGGTCAGCACCCCCACAAGAGGTGACAGTATATTGGACCTGGTTATCACCAACGTGGGCGACCGGTGTTCCACACTGGATTTCAACCCCTTGCTGGTTAGGTCTGACCATAAACTAATCACTCTAGATATCCACATTCTGCCCCCACCCCCGGTCAAACAAACCACCATGAAAAACTTTTCAAAAGCAAACTTCACGTTACTTAAGACCGAGGTGGAAAGTTTAAAATCCTCCATGCTAAAGGATTACACTGCCCAAGCTGCAAAATCCTTTAATAATGCACTCTATGGGCATCTACAAGAATGCATGGATCATGCTATCCCAAGCAAAACCAAGACTCCAAGAAAAGGAAACCAGTCTGGTGGACCCCTGCCATAAACAAGCTATACAATAGAAGGAGGAAACTAGTAAAGAAAAGAGTAAAATCCCAAGAAGGGAAGACATCCCTGATCAGTATCAGCAAGAAACTATGACCCCTCATAAAATCATCCAAGGCTAGCTTTGGAAGAAAAATTGCCAAGGACTCCAAAGATAACCACAAGGCATTCTTTAGCTATGTCAAGAATCTATGTGGCAATTCTCAGATCTGCTCAGAGTTAGTGCAGAATGGCACAAAATACACTGAACCAGCCGGTATTGCCAACATCCTGGCAGACAGGTTCAGTGCAAAGTTCACCCCCTCTCACCCCCAAAAGGGTCCATAACCATACCAGAAGAATGTAGTGCCCCTGAAATCACAGACACTCAGGTTAAAACAGCCCTCTCCAAAGCCAAAAACACAGCATCAATGGGACCAGACAGTGTCCCAGACTGCATCCTACATGAGCTCAAACATGAACTAACCCCTCAACTAAACACACTGTTCAAACTCAGCCTCTCCACAGGCCACGTGCCCATAGAGTGGTGCACAGCAACAGTTATTTTGTTCCACAAAGGTGAAGCCACAACATACCCCAGGAACTATCGCCCTATAAACCTGACTAGCTTGGTCTGCAAGGCTATGGAGAGCATCATCATAGATCTCATTAACAGGGACATTGGGAACCTCCAAACACTGGACCCTACCCACTTCGGCTTTGTTAAAGGCAGATCATGCCTCCTAAACCTGGTGGACTTCTTTGAGACAGTTACCAAGGCTATAGATGAGGGAAAGGTGGTCCTCATAGCCTACCTAGACCTCACAAAGGCCTTCAACACCATTCCCCATTCTGGTATTAGAGACACCAGCCTGAACATAAACCCTTACATCGTGAGATGGGTTGCAAACTGGCTCACGGACAGAACCCACATGGTAAGAGTTGCGGGAGCTAGGTCTGTTACAAGTGGCATTCCCAAAGGCTCAGTCCTGGGACACCACCTGTTCGGCATATACTTCTCAGAGTTACAGGCAAGCACAGGAGAACTATGGCTGACCAAGTTCGCAGACGACTACAAACTAGGGGCTATAATTGACTCTCCGGCTGACACAGACATCTTCCAAAAGGGTCTCAATGAGACATATGCCTGGGTGTCAATGCCATGGCCTCAAGCTAAATGCCAAAAAGTGCATAGTCATCCCCTTTGGAAAAAACAAAGTACCCACAAACTACCACATAGGTGGCAGCCCCCTAAATATGGAAGATGTAAAAAAGGGATTTGTGGACCCAAGTAGATAGCAATCTCTCCTTTGATAATCACATTGCCAAAGTGGTTAGAAAATCCTTTTATGTAGCCCACCTAATCACAAAAGGGTTTGTATCCAGATCAAAAGAGGTCATTGTGCCCCTCTACACATCACTCATCAGATCCATCATAGAGTACAACACCCCATTTGGGATGTACTTTACAAGACACCTGCAACTGCTGGAAAGACCATAGAAGTACCTCACCAAGAGGATCACTGTCCTCAAACAGATGCCCTATGCAACTCGACTGAAGAAACTCCAGCTGTACTCGGCTGCATATCGCCTAGTCAGAGGTGATATCTGCCTGACATGCAAGGCCATGGCCAACCCAGAATTGGTGGACATGCTCCACCTAAAGAAAACCATATCCCCTCGAGCCACATACTCTAGGGATCTAAACCTCACCACAACAAAAAATAGGACATGCTGGAGAGATGGATTCCTGTCCCAGAGACTTCACATGCTCTGGAACAAGATTCCAATCTACATTAGGCAGACAAGTGGATGGGAAACAAAGTTTATCCCGGGGATCACTTCAGTGGCTCTGCTGGACAGAGGCAGAGAGAACTAATCTAAAGGGGCAGCAAAAAACAACACATTCTGGCTAAGCTTATAAATGCCTTTGGGCAGATAGCCTAGCACCTACCTATGAACCTATTTAATAACATTATTTTCTTGATAATTTGATAAGGATTAGATTATGTTGAATACATTGCTTTCTGCTTTTATTTTCCAAAGGTTCATATTTTAAAATATAATTGTAGTCAAATCTTAAGAAAGGAATCACATCTGTAAATATTTGAAAACAGTAAAATTCAGTTTAAATGTTATAAAAAGTAAGAAAATGGAGACTTTATTCTGGTACAGATTCTTCATTGAAAATTATAATAAAAACTTTTGATGCATATGAAGTTTGCTATACATACGAGTGTATACAGAGATAGTGGTATGAATTTAATACTAATATATGATATATATATATATATATATATATATATATATATATATATATATATATATATATATATATATTGACATATTAATGTGGAATTAACTGTGCATTAATGTAAAGTATTAGGAAAATATAAATAATACAATAATAATTATTAAAAATCTAAGATTTTAATGGGGTGGTGATGCACAAATAGTTTCACTAAAACAGGTATACTTACTGATCAAATCCCTGGTGAATATTGAGATACATGGTCATAATTATGAGAGAAAATCTTGAAAATCTTAATTTCATATGTTACTTATTATAAGAAAAATTACTGGTAATACTAAATATCAAAAGAAAGCTTATGATATAATGTTTTACATAAAAGAAGAAATGTAATTGTTCTAAATTTAAACAGAGTGAAAGATACATCAGTGGAGGGTGAATGAATATTAATGGCATACAAGGAAAATGTTCATTGTTGACTTAATGTTACTTCGGAGACTTTTGCAAGCAGAGAATTGATTTAAATAAAGTGGGGTAATAAAACTGACTTTATGTTTAAATCTGTTAACACTGACTTTATTTTTGATCTTCATTTTATCTTACTGATGGAGCATTTGAAATGTGCAAAGTGATAGTTTGGTGTTCAGGTTAATTGGGCTTTGTAAAAAGGACAGTTTAGATAGTGTTCTATTAGACATGGATTCAGTAATTTCTCTGGTTAAGTATTGTTTAATTTCATATATAGTTTTAGAGATTTTCTTTTTTAATTTAGAAAATATTTTATTTATTGCCATTAAATGCACTGGTGGTGTGAACCTTGTCTCTAGTTGCTTGTTACTGTTGAAATGACACCCCAAACCCATGTGTAAACATGGTAAAAGGGGTCATGGATGGATGGAGTCAATGCATTAAACATTCAAATATACAAACTAATTTATTTTATTATAATGTAATGCACATTAGTCTTTTATTCAGTTGCATTAGTTAAATATGGGTGGAGTTATTAGAATTTCATAAAAAGACATATCAGAAAAAATTTTTATCATTAACTATTAAAGGGTTAAACAGTGGCTAGAAAGAGGTAGATTAATAAAATATCTTTCAGTGAACAGGACTGATGTATGTCTACAAGAATTATATTAGAAAAAAGACTTAATTCGATATGGATGAATAAATTATACAGAATTACCAAACTCTTCTTCCAAAGGAAAAGATGAGTTCTGTGGCTTTAGAAGAATAATTATAGTGTGCCAGATCTTGCTTGTTCTTATGAGGCTAAATAAATATATGATATGCTAACTTGAATATCAGATTATAGATTTCACATTAGCAGATAAGTATTGAATTCCCAGCTTTAATCAAAATTTGTTAAAAATATATATACATATATAGATATTTTTTGTATATATATATATATATATATATATATATATATATATTCACACACATAGAGAGAGAGAGGAAAAGGGAGTTAAGTAATTTAAAGCAGAATTTGACTCTAGAAGGTGATTTTAACTGCATTCTTGACAAATCTGATATTTGTGTGATGAGAGATTTTGTATATGTTAACACTTTATTTTTACTTAAAGTTTGTGTGATTTTGGAGAACAAATAAGCATTATTGATAGAATTTATAACTCTGATGAACTAAGCTTCAAGCTTGATTATTTTAACGTAACATCATGCCCATTTTCAGATCCAAATGTCTTAACATTTAACATATCTATAAACTATGAAAAGTTACCTTTCAGTAACACGATTACATCATTTAAATTAAAATAATATACAGAATGGTTAAAAATAATTGAAAATTGTTTTTTTATTAGTCATGACAATGGTGAGGTCAGTAAAAGTATTAAGCATGATTCTTTGAAGTTATGATTACATTTTGGTGTAGGAAAACTAAAAGACTGGAAGAGTGATTTGATTAAAATAAGAAATTAAAATTTATTCACATTAAAATACTGGAAAGATGAGAAAGAGTGAGAGTATGTATTAGTGTGTGTGTGTGTGTGTGTGTGTGTGTGTGTGTGTGTGTGTGTGTGTGTGTGTGTGTGTGTGTGTGTGAGAGAGAGTGTGTATATATATCTATTTATATAGTTCTGTTATGTTTATTCAAAAAGCCAAAATGTTGAAACCCAAAATGTCTAAAACCCAAAACGTTGACACGTAAATATATACCAACTCAAGGATCATACAACAGTGGGGAAAGGCAAAATTCCACTTTCAGCATTTTGCACCTTCGACATTTTGACACAGAACCATATATAAATATAAAT
>NC_056748.1:315631980-315721980 GCF_019279795.1 Protopterus annectens
AGGAGGCCCTGCTCCCTCTCACCCCCCTGCTAATTAAATATGCCAACTCAGAGATCACACTACATTGCAGAAAAGGGTAAATTTCCCATTCCATGCTATAGCGTGATATCCATTCAGAATGTTCGAAGTTTCAAAACTTCAGTCATATCGTCTCGACCATATGACTTTTGAAGTTTTGAAACTCTGATAATCTGATGGGGATCTATATATATATGTTCTTATAGAAAAAAAGTCAAGTAGAATTAAATTATAAAATTATTAGCTTTAGAAAAATGAAATTGCAATTTTATTCCATTAGCTAAAGTTTTTACATAAACTGGAAGTGAGATCAGAATACAGTCTGAATGATATCTGTGATGACTATGGTAATTGTAGCTGTGGAGTATGAATTTCACACATATATACTCAGCAAATGAAAAGGCTTGAGTGGTCAGAAACAGCTACATTGACTGACAAATACACTGAAACTACAAATAACTACATTTGTTCCAGTTGTTTCACAAATTATCTCTTAATCAAAAATATATATTTTAATCTTAATGCCAACCTATTAAATGTTACAACTGCTTAGACATATTTGTCTAATGAAGTCATCAAGGTGCCTCTGTTTCCTGGCAATTAACATAAAACAAGACTTCTGTTGTTTTATTTTTATTTTTTTGTAAAGCAATGCAGTTAATAAAAACAAATGTGCAGTATTGTTTGCTTATTTAAGCTAAACACATGCAAATGATGTCTTTACAGCATGAACAAAATGTTGCTAGCTGGCATGTTGCTTCAAGAACCCTCTAATACTGTATAGGAAAGAAAATGCTCCACAACAAAGGCCAGGGTGCGTGGAAATATTGCAGTGTATCTAACAGCTGAACTACAATTCCTCTAAGTTTATTTTTGTATGTTACATTTTGTCACTTTAAGTAGAATCAACATTTCTCAAAGTCAACAAATAACTATTATCTAAGTCCAGAGGAGACTATGCAGACATTGAGATAACCATACAACATTCTATCTTATTATGGTTGAATATAGTACTTTTTCATAAGTACTCACTAAAGACTGTATCGGCAGTGCATTGTTTAACACATCTTTATTGTACATGTATTTATTTATAAAAACATACTCGGTGTTGAAGTGCTCTAGTTAGTTTCGCTGTCCATTTAAGAATTTTAAAGTGAATTAAAAACTGTTGAACAGTTGAAGTGATTGGTATGATGTGCTTTATTATATATTGCATTCAGTTTCATCACATACAGCATCATGCTACTGCAACGTACAGCTATAAAATATATTTTGAGAGAACGTTCTGTAATGCTTCATCCTTCTTGTTTTATCTGACTGCAGAATTCTTGACAGTTACACTGCTGTAAAAGAAAATCAGTTAATATGTCAGTCATTTCTTAGCACAAACTGTTGGATTTTCATTTTGTGGGAATTTTTACATAAAGTAAACTTAAATGTCTAAAAATCTAGGCAGTGATTGCACTATATTGCTGACGTGCAAGTTTCCAATATGATACCTCAGTATAAGGCAACTCCAAATACAAATGCTCTGGCATAACTGCATAAAATTATTCTTTTGAGTACAGATAGGATCTAAACATAAGCAGTCCCATAATAAGTAAGCTTTTTGTGATTGCTTAGCCCACAAATTAAAGCAAGTAGTAGTCCCTCTGTACCCTCATACCCCTTCCTTGACTATTATCACTCTCAGGTCTCCCCAACTCAGTGAAAGAATATTCACTTGAAACATTAGTAATACAGGTCTTGCTCTTTCTGTGAGACACTGCACTGTCAAAGTCAATAGCAAACAGTAAAGTTCAAGGCCAATTCCATCATAAGAGCACATACATACATACACAAATGAAAAAGTGATGCATCAGGCAGCCATGGTCGAGTGCATATAAAATCAACAATTAACACCCGCGTAGTAGAAGAAAAAATGTACTGTAGTTCATTTTAAATAAAAATGATATTATTGTTTTCAGTCTGCCAGACATAGATTATAAATTACTTTTATGTAATTTATATTATGTTAGAGGTGTAGAGTGCATGTACTCTCTTGTGATCAGTGTCAGAATTTTTTATTAAAAGTTTCCGATATCTCTGGCACCTCAGACCAGCAGACAGACATTAACTAACTAACTAACTAACTAACTAACTAACTAACTAACTAACTAACTAACTAACTAACTAACTAACTAAATACATAGAAAGCTTATGCCATTGTATCAAGTTGCTCTTGTTACATAATTGCACTTTACAGCTTACCATCAGATGTGGATTATAATAGGGGTAAAACAGGCAACTGCTCAGGGCCCACTACCTCATAGGGGCCCACAGCCATCTAACAAAACAATTTTCCAGTCATGCCTCTGGTGCAACTTTTTTTCACATATGGACCAGAAAGTGCACAGTACAGGAAGAGAAGTACTTTTTCAGAGATGACCAAACCAACCACAAGTATGGTACTTTAGTAGATCAGTGTGGCCATTGTGTACCACAATCAAAATTTTACTGAACTGCTAAAATGTAATATGGCAAAGGTCAAGATAAAGATATTACATGTACAAGTAAGACAAGAGTCTCTGTGTGTGTGTGTGTGTGTGTGTGTGTGTGTGTGTGTGTGTGTGTGTGTGTGTGTGTGTGTGTGTGTGTGTGTGTGTGTGTGTCTGTGTGTGTGTGTGTGTGTGTGTGTGTGTGTGTGTGTGTGTGTGTGTGTGTGTGTGTGTGTGTGTATGTATTAGACTATAAGATTTCAAAACAGATTTTAAATCATCAAGACCACTTGTCTTCTAAAGTGGCTTTCTCAGAGTCACACAGTGCGTAACCAATGGAGGTGAAATAATCAAACTCTACATCCTGGTTAAAGGCTTAGAACCTTAATCCTCTATATTCACTGTCATGCATTCACATACTGCATTTTCTGATAAATCACTGAAGATAAAATGTCACTGCTGTTTATAATCAGTTAATAATGCCAATCATTAGACTTCTGTACAATATTAATGCACTGCTTCCTATAGTCAAAAGGAAAGTGTTTGAACCCTTTCACCTCCATTTGCCTACTGTGTGATTCGGGGTAAGTTGTAATTGATGGTCGCATCTCTGTGTGTCTGTATAGGTTCATAGGTTCATAGGTTGGTACTAAGCTATCGACCCTAGGGCCTATACAAGCCTAGCCATAACAATTCCCTGGCTATTTCTTCCCACACTATTTACTTCCCAGGACCCCTGTCTAGCAGGGCAACTGACGTGATCCCCTGGGTGAATTTCCTTTCTCCCATCCAATCGTCAAGGTTCCTTTTGAAGAGGGCCAAAGAGGAGCTCTGCTTGACATGTATGGGCAGTCTATTCTAGAGTCTGGGGAGTCTCTGGGTCAGGAACCTATCCCTCCAGCATGTTTTGTTTATTGTGATGACAAGGTTTAGATTCCTGGAGTGTGTGTCTCTGAGGGATTGGGATTTCCTTAAGTGTAGCATGTACAACAGCTCTGGGTTTGACATGGTCTTGTATGTTAAGCAGAGATCGCCTCTGAGTAGATGATATGTGACAGAGTATAGCAGAGTTTCTTAAGGCGGTCAGCGTAGGGCATCTGCTTTAGGCCTGTGATTCTTTTAGTGAGGTATTTCTGCTGCCTTTCCACTTATTGCAGATGTCTTGAGAGGTACATACCAAATGGCGCATTGTATTCTATAATGTGTCTAATGAGGGATGAGTACAGTTGGACAATGACCTCCTTTTTTCTGGATGAAAAGCCCTTAGTGATGAGGTATGCCACGTAGAAGGATTTCTTGACTGTTGTGATGATGTGGTTAACAAAGGTGAGACCACTGTCCACCTGTGTCCCTAAAACTCTTATCACACTTTCAATGTTTAGTGTACTGCCACCTATGTGGTATTTCATGGGTACATGTTTTTTCCGAAAGGGGATAACTATACATTTCTTGGCATTGAGCTTGAGCCCATGTCTCTGGCACCAAGCATCTGTTTCTGTAAGGCCCTTTTGTAGAGTATCCACATAATTTGTGGATTCAATAATGGCTCCCAGTTTGCAGTCATCTGCAAACTTTGTTAGCCAGAGTCCCTTAGTGTTGGCCTGTACTTCAGAGAAGTAGATGCCAAGCAAGAGCGGTCCCAGGACTGAACCCCGAGGTACTCCACTTGTCACTTTTCTGGCGCTGGATTTGGAGTCGGCTACTTTTACAGTGTGAGTTCTGTCAGTAAGGCAGTTGGCAACCCATCGAGTGATGTAGGTATCAATGCCAGCTTAGTAAATTTATCTATTATTCCAGAGTGAGGGATGGTGGCAAAGTTCTTGGCAAGATCCAGATAGGCTGTGTGGGCCACCTTAACCTCATCCACGGCTCTGGAGACTGATTAGAAGAAGTCAGTCAGGTTCAGGAGACAAGATCAACCCTTCACAAACCCAAACTGGATGGGGTCCAGTGTTTGAAGGTTGCCAATGTCTTTGTTTATAAGTTCCATGATAATACGTTCCATGGCCTTGCAGATCAGGCTCATCAGACTGATGGGGTGGTAGTTCCCAGGATCCAAGGTGGATCCCCCCTTGTGGAGTGGGATAACTGTAGCTGTGCGCCACTCAGTGGGCATTATGCTTGAGGTGAGGCTATGATTAAACATGACACTTTGGTGAGGTGCCAGTTCATTTTGTAGTTCATGTAATACACAGCCTGGGATGTCGTCTGGTCCAATGGATGCTGTATTATTAGCTTTGGAGAGTGCGTTTTTTACCTGTGTGGCCGTTATTGCCAGAATTTGGCAATCTTCCGGTATTGAGATGGGCCGTTTAGGGGGTGAAAGTGGGGTGAAGTTGGCACTGAATTGATCTGCCAGGATATTGGCAATATCCTTGGGCTCAGTACATTTAATGCCATTCTGTTGTAGCTCAGAGCAGATCTGAGCATTGCCATTTAGATTTTTGACATAGTTATAGGATGCCTTGTGGTTGTCTTTGGAATCTTTGGCAATTGTATTTTCATAACTAGCTTTGGAGAATTTTATAAGGGATCTCGGCTTCTTACTGAGGCTGGCAAGGGAGTTTATGCATCCTAGGATTTTCCTCTTTTCTGCAACAGTTTCTTCCTTTTGTTGTAAAGTTTGTTTATGGCAGGGGACCACCAGATTGTCTTTCTTTTTTTTTTGGAGGAGAGCATCTTGATTCTATTTGGGATGGCACGATTCATGCATGAGTGGATGTGCTCATACAGTGCCTTAGTGTAGGATTCAGCAGTCGAACTTTCAGTTCCCATCTGCATGGGTGTCATGAAGTTTGTCACTTCTGACTTGAGTAGCATGAAGTTGGCTTTGGAGTAGTTTTTTAAGGAGGTTTCCTTACTGGGGGGTGAGGGTGGGATGTGGATGTTAAGGGTGATTAGCTTATGGTCAGTCCTGACCAACAAGGGGGTGACCATAGGTGTGGAGCATCAATTTCCCATGTTGGTAATGACCAGGTCTAGGATATTGGATCCCCTTGTGGGACTATGGATTAGTTAATCCAGGGCAATGGAATATATAAATTCCAAGAACCGTTGGGCAAAGGTGTTGGTACACTAGTAGTTTTCACAGTTAATGGCAGGGTAGTTGAAATCACCCAGTATTAAGGTGTTCGCTTGTATCTTAATATTTTCCACTATGTTTAGAAAGGCGTAGTGAGAATCTTGGGGCATGGTGAGGGATCTGTAGCAAGCTACAATTTGGATTGCAGTCTTACCTAGTGTTAGTTGCACCTGGAGAATTTCAGACGCATTGTGTTGGGCAACTAGCCTGGTGGTTTGAATATCCTTGGCGAATATGGAAACTCCTCCACCTTTAGTGTTTTGGTCCTGGTTTGGTGGCCAAAAAGTGTGGTAAGAGTTGTAGCCTGGCATTGCAGGAGTGTTCTCGGGAGCATTGAACCAGGTCTCAGTTACTGCACAGATATCAATGTTCTCTATTTTTAGGAGTGCCTTGAGAGAGTGCATTTTGAGGTTAGACTTCTATCATTGAGTATTATTAACTTCAGAATTTGCATGCTTGTACCTGTTACAGTGGTGGTTTTGTCCTTTGAACTTTGCCTAAAAAAGGCACTATAGGGGTGGCAAGAGCCTTAGCCAGTAACCTGAATCCCAGGGGCGGCAGGTGCAGACCATCTCTGGCAAAGCATTGTGGTCTGTCGATCATGTCATCCCACACAGACAGATCCTGGATCCCTTTTGAATGACACCAGAAGCTTAGCCAATTGTTGAAGTCAATCATTTTGTCCTTATATTGTGGTATCATTCTGGGCGAAGACAGGATGCTACTCAGGGCTAGGGTCATACCTGCCTGGACTACATGATCTGAGAGCTCTTCCATGTCTCAAGTATAAATACTGCACTTATAAATTAACATACTGGGTTAATGCTGTTTCCTGTGTCAATGGTATGGGGTTTAAGTCCTTGTCATCCCTTCTTCCTTTAATCTGACAGTCATCACTCAGGGTTAAGGCCACTTCCTGTGGGACTGGATTTGATTCCATCAACCCTCTTTTGCCTGCTGTGTGACCTTGAGAAAGTCACTTAACCAAACAGTGCTTTGGGGCAACTGGAAATGTAGAATAGGCTCCTAAATGGACCCCTGGACCGCAAGCCTAGTAACCCCCAATGAACTGGAGTACTTATGGAATAAAGGAAGGTAATTAATTGTGGAAAACAAAAGTATCATCAATGAGACATTTTCTATGGGTGTGATCCCTGGTTTCCTAGAATATTGACAGCATGTTTTTATTTAATTGTGAATAAAATGGACAATACAAAGTCTATGATTTTAAAGTTAGTATTCAAATTATGAATGTATTTTAATTTAGTTTGATTTTGCAGGCAAGCAGAGGTAAAATGCAGTGTCTAGGCTGCAACACTTTGTCTAGCACTTAATGCAGATGAGTAAGGCTATGAGCTGATAAAATCTGCTTCCTCTAGAACATGGTTTAATTCCCTCAATCTTTGTCTTCTATGTGGCTCTGACCAAGTTAATTCACCAGACAGTATTCCTGGGCTGCTCCTGAGAATGGCCACTTGCCCTAGACTGTTAGCAAATGCATTATGCATTTGAGTTTTGAAATCTGTCCCTTCACATTGCAGCTAATTATTGATTCACATCTGTTGTAGCTTAATGGGTTGCCAGATGTATTTTCACTAAATTTGAGTTTCAAGGGAAAAGAAGTTTACTGTTTCTCATGCTAACTATATTTTACTGTGAGAGTGTTTTGTTTTGTTTAGAAAATGTCTGACAGTGTTTTTGCTGTAAAATATGAAATTAAAGTTTTAAATGAAATCTAAATCTCTGTAATGAAGAAAATAGTATGGACACTGATAGGTTGGACAGTGTTTTATGGTAAGTGGGGAAAGATTGACAAGTAATACAATACTGGTATGGCTGGCAAGGGCCTAGTTAATGACCTTGTACAGGGCTCTATTTGATCGTGATCTGTTTGTGAGTACTCTAGAGGCGTATGCTGCAACAATATAGCATTATCGGCCATTCAGGTCAGTCAGACCTGTACTGAGTGGCATCAGAGGGAATAGCTAGTATTGATGACAGGAAAGACATAGGGAGGTCAAAAATGGGATGTAGGAGCATGCAAGCACCCCCTCCAAAATAGTCTGTTGTATGTAGCGACATTTCTGATTTTTGTTTGATTATTGGGTTTTTGAAAAAAAAAGTTGCTGCTGCAGCATCTTTTATTGTCTAATTGTTTTGTTTTATTAATTGCACTAAAGAATGAAGTCATTAATTAATAGTCTTTGTGTAATATACTTTAAACAAGTTATAATTTAGTAATATAGTTTTGCAGTACCTTCTTTGTGGCCTCCAACAATTTGGAAGGCATTGACATTTATCATTTCATATTGTCTGCATGATTTAGAGTGATGATCAGAACCATGTGATCTTCAGCATCTATCATGCAGTTATTGTTAGATATTACTGTGATATGTTCATATCTACAAGATCAGATTGTAAAGGATTCCTGCATTTAATTAAAAACTGTTACCATGTCAGGCAATTGGCTCATATGATTAAAGCTCTGACTTGTTAATGAGCTGCTTCCAGTGCTAAAGGTATATGGTTTGAGTCTTTCTGCCTTCATTTACCTACTGTAACCTTGAGCAAGTCACTTAATCACACAGTGCTTTCGGGCAATTGGAAATTTGGACTACACTCCTTAATGGTCTCCTGGACTGCAAGCCTAGTAACTGACTATGAATCAGCATTTTTGTCAGCCATTCCCTACTGCATAGCTGATCTAGTTCAGGAGATGATATGTCAGTATCATCAGCAAGCCAATTTTTAATGCAACATAGGCCATTTATTTTTCAAGGTAAGCAGGCACTGCAGTTGTTGCCTGTGCACTGAAATAAAAAGTTGTATGCCAGTATCTGCATAGGTAACAGTTCTCTTTAATGTGTAATTATTCAAGTGACTTTTACTTCTGCAGAAATTGTACATACAGAATTAGTATATGTCATCAGGTGGTTGATATTTCCTATGATCTTATCATAAATATTCTTCTGTTTAAACTGCGCTACACATGACTGGGATTTTTAGCATGATTCTAGGAATCATTCTATAATTTCACACGGTTTATCTAAAGCTACCAATAAAGTATGTGTAATTTATTTTTTCATAACAATAATGGGTGTACATAGTGAACAAAGTGGCCATAACTGCAGTTTGAGGTGGGAGTTATCTGTGGATGAAAGTATTGTATGCTCTTATTATCATTTTTAAACAGTGTTTAATCTGGTTTTGCAGGTGTGTGTGTGTTTGTGTGTGTGTGTGTGTGTGTGCGTGTGTGCGTGTGTGTGTGTGTGTGTGTGTGTGTGTGTGTGTGTGTGTGTGTGTGTGTGTGTGTGTGCGTGTATGTGTGAATTAACCTAGAATACTTTGCTATGGCTACTTTTTGTGTGAAGCAAACTTGAAATATGTTACTTTGATCATTATTATTAATTTTTGACACCATTGTCTGAGAAATATGCACCACTAAAGGGATGTCTGTGTATAAAAAAACTATCCTTCTGAGATGAAACAATTAAAAAATCATTAGTTTCTCTTAACAGGACTAGTGTATATTCATGAAAAGCAAATTTGAATACCTTACTGTTGTCAGTTGTATTACAATAAGACATATAATGTGTACACAGTCAAAGTGACTACAATTGATGAGTACATATATAGTTGGATTGTACTGACAACAGTTTGAGTGTCCTTTTTATGGTTGAAATGCTCTGAAATGGATACTTTTGTCAATATTGATTAATATATTTTGTTTAACTGCTTACTAGAAAAATGTTCAAAACTAGAAATGTAAAACACACTCTAAAAATGTTGCTCTATTAAACAAGAAATATAATTTAAAATAGGAAGGTGAATCCAAAAGAACACATGCATTTATATGTGGCCCTAAAATGTATGCAGGATCCCATAGTTTGAAAACAGATCAGGAGCCAATATATACTTAGTTTGCCACTGCCTGCCCTCATGTGATACTGGCAGCTTTCAGACAGCAAGATTTGAACATGAGGATATATAAATCAGCATTTGTGTTCCTTTTTGTAATACCACAGTATTTTTAGTGTTGCTATGGTATACTCTACAATTATGTTTTAAAATACAAACTGATTAACAAGATGAAACAAAACATTTTAATGAACATTTATGAAATTCAAACCCCAACGGTATTAAAAATGATACCACAAAGTCATTGTTTGCAGTCTGAACTCTGTCCATGAGATTATAACTTAGCACAATCTGCATTGATGTACATAAAAGAAACATCACTGATATGGAGTGATTTTTTTGTTATGTGGTATAAACTGCATGTTTGGTATAATTTAAGATATTATGCAGTAAATTATGTAAATATATGATTTTTATCCTTTTGTGTGCCCATTAGATTCTAATTAGGTACTTTGGTACATGTATCTATCTATAGCTCACAGAATGATTATAAAAACTGGAAATACAACCATTCTCCTAAGTTTAAGGAGGTTATAAGTATTACCACTGTTGTTTCTCAACCAACATCAAAGCAATTAAACTGAGATCCAAAAAATCTTTAGATCTTAAATATTGGACAAAACTACTACTTTTATTTATGAAATCCAAAGATAATTCCCTTTGAGTACTGTATTTATTAATGGCTGAGAACTTCCCTTTTAGTTATAATAGCATTTTGAATATAATTTCATTTTTAGATTGGAGGGAATTTTTGTAAATATCTTGTAAGATTTTATTGTAGGATAGCGCTAATGGTTTATTTGTTTTGGTTTTATAGAGTCTTTCATGTGTATATAATAAATGTATCATGAAAGTTTTTATTTGTATTTGAATTTTAATAACGCTTTGCTAGAAAAAGAAACTAAAGAATTTAGACATGTCTACAAAGAGACAGACTATTCTGATAAGTTCATCATATCACCTAAGCTCACAACTCAAAAAATCTGACAGAAAACAAAGACTTATCTGAAATTCATAAGCATTCTATATTTTTTTTCAAAAGGGTGGTCAAGTTTGCCAAGTGGTGTTTACAGTTTTCTTATTTATAACTGAAAACGTAGAATCAAGAAATAGTTGAAATACATTGTAATTGTTACACATCTAGGTCTCCTGGCTACTTAAGACGGATTGAAATAAATGAATTCTACTAAAAGGCTACGGTTGCTACAAGACTCTGGAAAAAAATGAAACCAGTACTTGTTATGTAAATCAGAGAAGTGGAAAAATCAAGAAAAAGCACAAATGGAAATATTTATGGAAGACTTCAATATGCCAAGGTGTTAGAGATAGATTAGGCTGAACAAATAACAGTTAAGATAGGAGGAGATTAGATAAAAATGATAAATCTGCAAGAAAATCTCCAAGAATAGAAGGTATTCCAGTGGAAGTTATACGCTAGGAGGGAAAAGTGTAATAAAATTCTGGAAGATTTTGTTTAACAGTATTTTAAAAGGAAGGGAGGCACCAACATCCTGGAAAAAGCTGTAGTGGCTATAATATCTAAACACAGTAAAGGCTTTATGAAGGCCCATTTCAATTTTAAATCATGATTATAAAGTGTTAATGCCTATAATGGGTAAAAGAATGGCAAAGATAATGCCACCATTCTGGAATTATAGCTAAACTCACTAAACTAGGTGGAGGTGTGTCCATTTTCATTAAGGATATCCACACCTCCAAGCTAGTTGCTCAGCATAATGCATCCGAGATTATCCAAGTTCAACTGCCTCTGGGCAAGACCACAATCCAGATTGTAGCTTGCTACAGACCCCCCCACCATGCCCCAGGATTCCCACTCCTCTTTTCTTGATATACTGGAAAATATTAGGGTACAACCCAACACCCTAATAATGGGTGGGACAGTGGAAAAGGAAAGTATTAATAGCAACAACTATCTTAAAATACCCCTTTTCTTTACCAATGATAATAAAAACTTGGTAGAGATTTTTAGTAAAAATTGGTCTATTTTAAAGGTCGACACAGGAATTAGTGAGTTGGTAGGTGAAAAACCAAGGTTCCTTTACAAAAATAGGAAGAATCTAAAAAGACTTCTTTGCTATGACAAGGGGACTAACGATTTTAGAAATGAAGAATGTTCCACACAACCTTGTGGTAAATGTAATTTTTGTTCGTTGATTAATACATCAAATACATTCTTTCATCTGGACCTTCAGAGGGAGTTTGTGTTCCATGCCACAGCCACTTGCATGACATCTAATGTGGTATATTTAGCAGAATGTGAAGCCTGTCACTCGTTTTATGTTGGGAAGACTAATAGGATCTTCAGAGACAGGATAAGAGAACACGTATAATGTCAAGAAAAAGACAGATCATAATGCACTCTCAAAACATGTTACACAGACAGGGGATACACATAGGTTCAACTTCAGGGTCTTTGAGGTTGTTACATCACATATTAGAGAAGGTGACATTAGAAATCACACCGAATATAGGGAGACAAATTGGATTATTATTCTCAGAGTTGACAGGGGGAAAGGGTTGAATGAAAGGGCATCCATCAAACCCTTACTTAAAAAACAGAGGGTGCAGAAATGAGATAGAGCCATATTTATATATATTATATATCTTTTTATTTTTTATTTATGTATTTTTTATGAATTAATTATGAAGTAATGATTTATTGCTGTTTAATGATATATATATATATATATATATATATATATATATATATATATATATATATATTCCCTCTTCAATGTAAAGTTTTAGGAATTGTGCAAGTTTTTAACATTGTCTTTTTAAGAATTTGTATGAATTAATTGGGATACTATTGTGATTTGATAATGATTTTTAAATGTTTGTATATATAGAGATGTTGTTTCATGAGTTGTTAGATGGTCTGATGAAGCTTACTAGCGAAAGCGCTTACCATATCTGTTATTGTACTTGTTGCTGTCAACAATATATTTATGAACAAGGAATACAAGGGACTACCTGGTTGTTTCATTGTGAGCATCTGTTTTGGTTTATTGCACATTATTTTTCTTCGCAATGAAGCGTTTATCCAGTGCAATATTCTTTGCTTTGTTGTGTTATTACATAACAAATACAGTAAACACTGGTATACCAGTAATCAACAAATATACAAAATTTAAACAGAGTATCATTAATTAATAGCAGCATCATATAATGAACTATGAAACTATTTCCATGGAGAAAAGTTCTGGAAAAAAAACAACATAAAGAGCATAGTAAGTAGAAGTATACAAGAAATCAGCAAATACACATTTAAACATAATAGCAGCAGCATCTAAAAGCTATGAAGCATATTTAGAAAATAACTTGACAGAAGGAAAGAAAAAGAGGCAATGAAGGATTAGTATTAAGAGGCGATAGAGGAATGTTTTAGGACAGGTAGAAGGAAGAAGAGGGAGAGATAGAAGTCAACGGGGAGATTTTGGGCCAATAACTAAGGATATAGTGCTTGGAAGTAATAGGAGATAGTAGCATGCAGGACATTTACCATCCAGGAGTGATGCACATACAGAGCCAGGTACCTTTTAGGTAATCTCTTGTTTGTGCCTTAAAAGAGTTGTTTACTATATTTATACGTGAGATGAAGGGAGTTAAAAATGTTGGCCAGGAAAGAGGAGTACAAAGAGTCACCAGTGGAGGTGTTAGCTTTTGTAACAGTTAATAGCATTTTGTCAGTGAATCTCAGCTGTCGACTTGGGATATAAAGTTGGAGAATACTTATCAAACTAGAACATTTGTCTGGATAATAGATGAATTTATGGGAAGTGGCTAGTTAGATAAAATGTAAGATAATACCTTACCTTATACTTTCAGTAGTTTATGGGAAGTGACTAGTTTCAGTGTAACATATTCTATTTGCCAGTGTCAAGTGGAATATTTTGGAAGTAATACTTTTGTTACAGTACTTTGCTTACTTGTTAAACAGGAAAGCAACTCTAATAATACACGGCAGGATATGAATGTAGGTATTATGTATTAACAGACTTTTTTTATCAAAGGTTCATAGATTCATACATTGTTGCTAGGCTAATGACCCGGGATGCCTTTCTAAGCCTATGCACATTTTTCCAAAAAAATAATGATGTCCTGTATCCAAATAGGTCATTGAGGTCCAGGCATTTATAAGCTACATCTGTTCTTAAGGGACATGGGTACCAAGGCCCAGTGTAAATTTCCTATTCCCCATCCACTGGTCAAGGTCGTACTTAAACTGGGTAATACAAATTCAGCTTCATGTGGATGTTGAAATGCTTCGTAGAGCAGTCTCTTGGACACTTACCTCTCTCTCCAGCATGTTCTGTTTAAGTCACAGACAAAATTCATGTACCTAGACCTTGTATTTCTGGTAATGTTTGATTTACAAATATGCAGGAGATTCATAAGTGTGGAGTTTGCGGAATCCTTGTAAGTCAGGCATAGATCACCCCTCACAAGTCTGTAGGAGAAAGAGCAGAGGGAAAGGGTTTTAAGGCACTCTGCATAAGGCAGGTTTGTTAAACCTTGTATTCTTTTGGCAAGGAAGCTCTGAGGTCACTCTAATTGCTGCATGTTCCTGTACTCTATGACTGGACTGATAAGGGCAGAGTACAGTGGGATAATGACCTCTATGGACATAGATGCCATGCCCTTACTTATAGGTTGCACAACATAAATGCATTTCTTCACCACTGTGGCCACATGGTGTCAAAGGTAAGGCTGCCGTGTAATTGCATACCCATAGGCAGATGCAGTGTCTTCACTGTTTTCATTAGGAATGATCGTCAGTGCTAAGTAACGTGAATGTGGTGAATTGGATATACGGGAAAAGGACTTCAGTCTTCAGCCAGTACATTGCACAGATAATTTCATGTACACTTACAGTAAACTGATGACCAGTACAAACTGCTGTGCTGCACAGTAACTACTGCTAAATGTTGACAGAAACAATGTTCACTTTTGGCAACAGTTTTCTGCACTTCGTAGATTGGGCAAATGCAACTGGTGACAATAGATGAAGCAATTGTCATATAAAGTAGCTGCCTTGAGCATGCTTGCGCATCCTGTAATACTTTCTTTGCATTCAAGGAGAATTCCTTGACATCAGTGTCTCAAACACATAATAAGTGGGTTATGATCAGTAACCCAGTCATAACCCTGTATATTAAGAATATGTGCTATAGCCATTTCACGTGATGTTTGGTGAAATATTCTCCTTTTGCACTTCCCTCTTCTTCAGATAATATAACTACTATAGCAATTTTTTTTATTTACAGTGTGTCCACAGAATATTGGTATAAAATTTAGGAACTGCACATAGCGACACACACATATATATGTCACTTGCAGTAAAGTAATACATACAACAGACAGATTAATAGTATGATAACATGCTTGTGCTACTAAAGAGGAAAACTTATATGATTAGCCTTCGAGAAAAAGATAACCGTATGGAATACATGATTTGTGTCACTGTTGTAACAAAAAAAAAAAAATACATATCAAGATGAACTACTAATTCTTAAGATAAAATGGATGAAAACTGGAGTAAGATGGAAACAAAGCAAAGGAAAGGCTAATTCTGACCACTTAGTTTGCAGTTGGCCCACTAAGGGGAGGTAGATTAATTGTCTGGTACTTGGCTTTGAAGATTAAAGAGCTGTTAACAGGCTGTTTCCTGTGTCCCAGTGGTGCAAGGTTTGATTCACTCAGCCTTCATTGCCTAACTGTGTAACTGAGCAAGTCACTTACCCTGAGCTGTCTGAAAAAGGTCCATGGAGATCAGTGCTCCACCCCAGAAAATTATTATAAATAAATCAATTCCAAAATAAATCATTCAGAGCTTTTGACATGCATCCAGGCATTTTCTGTCAATCTGGAAGCAAAGCACTCAAGAAACCTTTCGTCTGAGTACTCACTATTTTAGTGTTATACCTCTCGCCTATCCGCAGTTTCACAGAATGTTCAGATTTTTGGCTCATATTTTCGGTCTGTCTTCATAAGTTGTGTGGTTTTCTGATAAATCATTGAGAGTTAACGTCATTAAATAACTAGTCTAGTCCAGATACATATTTGCTGTATCCAGGACTGTTTGTAAGCTTCTCAGCCCCCAAGCCTTTCTGTGTTGGAGGGAAGCCTTCTAGCTTATCAGTGGGAGTGATAAGCACTAGGTAGACTATCTACCACAAGAGGAGTGGTTGCTGGCCCAGAAATTGTAGTTTACTGCCCATTTTGGCAGTTTTTTTCCATTACTTTCAACTTTCTGGTTTAAAAGCACCCTTTTTCACTTGTTTCTCACCTTTCCTGTAACTAGTCTAGCCCAGATACAGATTTGCTGTATCCAGGACTGTTTGTAAGCTGGTGAGCCCCCCAAGCCTTTCTGTGTTGGAGGGAAGCCTTCTAGCTTGTCAGTGGGAGTGGTAAGCACTAGGTAGCCTATCTACCACAAGATAAGTTGTTTCTGGCCCAGAAATTGTAGTTTATTGGCCATTTGGGCAGTTTTTCCATCTCTTTCAACTTTCTGGTTTAAAAGCCCATGTTGCACTTGTTTCCCACCTTTTCTGTAACTAATCTAGTCCAGATACAGATTTGCTGTATCAGGGACTGTTTGTATGCTTCTAAGTGGTGCCAAAGTTGTTGTTTGTCTTTTAGCTTTTTCCAATTAGGGGTCGCCACAGTGGAATTCCGGTCAGCTAATGATTGGCAGTAAATTTTCATGAACAGTGAAACAGCTCGACGTTCAACCTTCAACTAAGGCAAGCCCATTTACGCATGTCTTTCAAATGCTAGCTATGAAAACAGAATTGCAGCAGATTGTAAAGACAACCATAAGGCCTTCTATAGTTATGTAAAGAATCTCCACAGCAATACCCAGATTTGCTCTGAGCTACTGCACAATTGTACCTCCTATACTGAGCCAACAGATATTGCCAATATACTGGCTGACAGATTCAGTGCCAACTTTACCCCTCTCTTCCCCCCAAAGGACCAATCACAATACCAGTAGATTGCCAGGCACCCACTATTACTGCTGCACAGGTTAAAAACAGCACTGTCCAAGGCCAAGAATACAGCTTCTATGGGACCTAACAATATCCCCAGTTGTGTTCTAGATTAACTACAGAGTGAACTGGCACCTCACCTGTGTGCTCTATTCAATCACAGGCTCACCTCAGGCTTTGTCCCTACCGAATGGCACACTGCTACAGTCATCCCTCTCCACAAGGGAGGAGTGACTACTGACCCTGGGAACTATCTCCCCATTAGCCTGATGAGTCTGATATGCAAAGCTATGGAACGCATCATCATGGACCTAATAAAAAAGGATAGAGGGAATCTCCAAACTCTGGATCCCACACAGTTTGGTTTTGTAAAGGGTAGATCATGCTTGCTCAACCTGGTTGACTTCTTTGAGTCAGTCACCAGAGCTGTGGATGAAGGCAAGGTGGTTCATACAGCCTACCTTGATCTGGCCAAGGCCTTTGATACCATTCCCCACTCAGGAATCATAGAAAAACTCACTAAGCTAGGCATCAACCACTATATCACTAAGTGGGTTGCAATCTGGCTCACAGATAGAACCCACAGTGAGAAAATAGCTGACTCCAATTCAGACTGCTGATCAGTCACGAGTGGAGTCCCACAGGGAACTCTCCTGATTGGTATCTACTTCTCTGAAGTCCAGGCCAACACGAAGGGACTCTGGCTGACAAAGTTCGCAGACGATTGCAAGTTGGGAACTATTATTAACTCTCCAAGTGATGTTGACATCCTACAGAAAGGCCTCACTGAGACCAACGACTGGTTTCAGAACCATGGCCTTAAGGTCAATGCCAAAAAATGTGTCATCATCCCCTTTGGGAAAACCCAGTTCCCATGAATTGCCACATCGATGGTAGTCCACTGAACACATAAGGCATTGTAGGAGATCTGGGAACACAGGTTGACAGCAACCTCTCTTTTGGCCACCACACTGCCACTGTGATAAGAAAGTCCTTCTGTGTGGCACATCTCATTACTAAGGGTTTTGCATCCAGGAAGAAAGAGGTCATTGTCTCCCTCTACTCTTCCCTCATTAGGCCAATCATTGTGTACAGTGCCCCATTTGGCATGTACCTCACTAGACACCCAGAACAACTGGAGAGGCCACAAACGTACCTCACAAAGTAGATCCTAGGCCTTAAATACTTGCCCTATATGGACAGACTCAAAAAGCTCCAACTATTCTCTGTCCCATATCATCTGCTTAGAGGCGCTCTCTGCTTGACTTACAAAGCCATGTCTGACCCAGCTCTGTTAGAAATACTACTTCTAAAGAAATCCCAGTCCCTCCACACCACATGCTCCAGAGACCTCAACCTCATTACTACAATCAACAGAACATGCTGGAGGGACAGGTGCATAACCCAGAGACTGCCCATGCTATGGAATAGACTTCCCATACATGTCAAGCAGAGTACCTCACTGGCCCTCTTCAAGAGAAATCTTGACGAGTGGATGGGAATTAGAAAATTCACCCTGGGGATCACTCCATTGGCTCTACTCAACAGAGGCACTGGGAACTAAGGTTGGGTGGCATGATGCCAGGGTAATCCTATGGGCTAGGCTTGCAAAGGTTCCAGGGCAATTAGCTTAGTACACACCTATGAAAAATATGAACCTATAATAACAGACAGTTGAGTTTCAGACTTCATATCTTTTGGAAAATGCATGCTAATGCAAAACATGTTATTCTACTTACTTTCTAAGTTTATATTTTGTCCCTCTGTTCCACCCCCCCCCCATTATTTTTTGCTCTTCCCAGAACTTTTGCCTAAGACATTGAGGGGTCTACTTGAAATCACTGAAATGACCTGCATCATAGCCCAATTAATTGATGCCTGAACCGTGACCTACACAGTCCTGCTATAGTAATCACTTGCAGTGTCACTCTTAATATATGCATAGAATTTATGGTAGTAGGCAATGATGTAATACAAAGCACACCAGAAAAATAAATATTTGTGCAATGAGAGCAGGAGCCCTTCACTTTCATTATATAACCATTCTGAAATCACAGATCCTCCGGGAAGAGGTACTTGTAACTCTCTGTCTTTCCTGAGGTTATTTGATTTTGGATGGCATTGTGGTTATTTAAAGTAATTAATGAAAGTGTATTAGTGGCTAGTCATGTAACTGCAGCAACAAGCTAGCTAATACAGGTTGCTACATTTCGAATGAAAGGAGAACTTCTTTTCTTTTGATCATCAACAAGCATAAGCTCTGGTCTTTCTGGTAAGTACAGAAAGCTAGGGTTATGGCTTGACAGTCAGCTTCATTCTGCAGTCCTTCATTTAATATTATTGGCCTGTGCTTTCAAAGGCGTCTATATTACATTATCAAAGTTTCAAAACTTTGAATCTGATATGGTCGACACCATATAATCGAAGTCTTGAAACATTGAAAATGTAATAAAACGCAACCTACAAAAACAAACCATTTAAATGCTCAAAGCAGGGGGGGAAGCCCACCTGCACCCCCACCCCCCACTACCTAAATATTCCAACTACGAGATTGCACTATAGTGCAGAAAAGGGAAATCTTCCCTTTCCGTGCTGTATGGAGATCTCCGTTAAAAGATTCGAAGTTTCAAGACTTCGATCACATGGTGTCGACCATATCATATTTGAAGTTTTGAAACTTCGATCTTCTGATATAGACCCCTTTCAAAGTGTATGACTGACTAAGTCATTTAATAAAACTGTTCCAGTGCAAATAATGAAATAAGGTCTGGTGGACCTACATGATTATCAAAAAATTACATGAAAAATCTAGGCTGATACACAAGACCTGATCTATTGTAAATGGCATAAATATCAATGGATGAGTACAAAGGCCTCAGTTAATTCTATCACTTCTGGAATATTATGCCTTGCATGTTAGCACTTTCTCAAAATGCTGTTTCATTAGTTAATTTTCCTTAATACTTAACAGTGTTAGAAGACATTCATATGAGATGATTGCTAATGCTCTGTGGTTATTTGTATTGGTATCACACAGTGAAATAAGCAAGTTATAGATTAACTGTTATTGTCTGCCAACTGCAAGATTCCCATTGTCTTACCACAACAGCCATGTAATTACTGGAATCACCATGACCTAGACCATATTCTAAGTTGGGGGGGGGGGCAAATGGAGAAAGTAACAAGAAAAGGGGAGTAATATTGCTAGAATTGAAGTCATTCTCAGATATTGGTAAGTGCCTTCATGTGGTGGACCCTGTTTTCACAAAACCTCACCAATGCAATACCAATATATAGACGATATCTTATAAAGCAGATACTATGGAGAAGGGCAGTTTAAAAAATAAAAAAAGATACTTGGTAGACAAGTCATAGTATAGAAAAGTGACCATTCTTGGTGTGTGCACTGGTGCCAGGACTGGAAAAGTGGCACTGTGGAATCCTCATGACATGGTAACATTCTTACAATGGGGTTAGGCCAGGCTCAGGGGGAGCCCCCCCCCCCGCCCCATTGTAGAAGGAAGTAATAGTCCACAAAAACTGACAGCCCAAAAAAGAGACACAGCAATGATAGAGTGGACTTTTAAGAATAAGGAATAAATTACATATTTTTACTGTTATGCAAGAAGCCCAGAATTTACAGATAGAAGATTTTTAAAAAGATAAAGAGAGAAATTAGTGGAAAAAAAATCATTGATTAAGAAAAAAAAATGTCCAAAGCTTCAAATGCAAATTTGCATTCATTAATAAAACAGATCCACAAAACACATTATATAGACAATTGAAGTTTGGGCTGCCTGGAAAAAGAACCAACAGAGGAAGTGTGAAAATATAAATAACAAAACCCAGAAATTTTTGAAAGGTATAAAAAAAAGAAATATGGACACGAAAAAGAAAAAGAGATCTGATATGGTACAATATTTATGCAAATGAGAAAGCCAAACTAATCAATATAAAAAGCAGCTCCAAAGATATCTGAAGAGAAATACAGGCAAAGGCACTCATATATAGATCATTTCACAACAGAAAAAAATAAAAACACAAAGGGGGAATGTATGATTCATTAAAAATGGTTGGTAGCCTTGATAGATCTGAATTATTGAAGTACAAACCCCAAACAGTTGTGAAATCCTAACTTAGATTAGTTAACAAATGTGATAGTACTACATTCTTTTTTACTGACATTGTTCAAAAACATTGGGAGATTTTGTTATCTGATGATACCTTGAGAGATCTGATACCTTATAAAGCCATTTTTTGATACAGAAAGCGTAACACCCTGGGTGGATAGGTCAATCATTATAAAACATGTAGTTGAGTTGGAATAGGTTCACTACAAACTACATTGAATGGCCAGTTTTTGTTAGGTTGACAACCTTGTGTACATTGTAGCGTTTGCAAATATGTTTATAAAACTAAACAATTTACTTCTCATAACACTTCTCATGTTTGCAATATTCATGTTTCTGGAAATTGTTGGACTGACTGGGTGATATATTTAGTTACATGTATATGTTCGCATTTTATATAGGACAAATTTTTGTCCTTTGAAAATGCATATTTCTGAACATTTGAGTGATATTAGATGTGCCCGTGAGTCCAACGCTTTATTTAAACACAGTATTAAGCATCCTACTGCAAAATTTAGTTTTGTTGTTATAGACAGAATCGTGCTCAAAAGGAGAGATAAGTCAAGATGGCATAATATTTTAAATTTAAGAGAAAAGAGATGGATTATTAAATTAGGGGGTCTTTTTCAACTGAGCTCAATGAAAAATTTTAACCACCAGTGACAAGACTTTGTATATTTAAATCTTGTGGGTATAATATCGGTTACTGCATTGATGAAGGCATTTTTGCCCAAACTGGTTTGCTGACTGATTTTTTCTTGGATGGACACTGTGTTGATTGTTTTCTTCTCTGGTGGCCACTAAATTATTTTATAGTGCTGATTTTTGGTGGTGGCCATTTATTCGTTTTTATGGATTCAGGTTTTTGGCCGTGCACCAATTCCATACTTGTACAGATTTGGTCGTTTCATTAATAAAACAGATCCACAAAAAACATTACATAGACAATAAAATTTGGGCTGCCTGCAAAAAGAACCAACAGAGGAAGTGTGAAAATATAAAGAACGAAACCCAAGATTTTTGAAAAGGTATAAAAAATGAAATATGATTATGGAAAAGAAAAAGAGATCTAATATGGTACAATATTTATGCAAAGGAGATACCAAACTAATCAATACAAAAAAGCAGCTCCAAAGATATTTGAAGAGAAGTACAGGTAAAGGCACCCATATATAGATAATTTCACAACAGGAAGAATAAAAACACAAAGGGTGAACATACAACAGAATATTAGTAAGGTAGAACTTAAACAAGTAGAAACTGAAGGTATGGAATGCCTGCAAAGTGAATGATTTAATCTAGAAAGTGTAACATAGGGTATGTTACACATGATGAAACAGTGAGTCCCCAAACTAAGGAGAAACAGGTGGAGCAGGAGACATTTTTAGAAGAATTATTGATGAGGGAAAGAAAGACAGATTTGATATAGTACAACATTTATGCAAATGAGAGGCAAAACTGATCAATACAAAAAATAAACACCAGAGATATGTGAAGAAAAATACTGGCAAAGGCAACTGGGTATGGAAAATTTCACAATATAGAAAATAAGAAAACAAAAGAAAGAAAGAAAGAAAGAAGAAAAGAGGGTTGGTAATGGAAACTTTAAAGGAATAGAAACTGAAGTTATGGATTTCCTGCAAAGTAAAGGATTTAGTGTAGAAAATCCATCTTAGTTAATGCCATTGCATGATGGAACCATGAGTCCCCAAATTAAGGAGAAATAGGCAGAATGGGAAGCATCTGTTCACTTGCCACATGATGATGCTCTGGAGCCTTCAGTAGGAAACCAGCTCAAAAGTTCAGTTGGAGGTGCACAGCAAGGAAAGAAGCATAAAACAGTGGCAGCTCTGAAGTAGTCAATCTTGCGGGGTGATGGGCTAATAAGTTCCCATATGAAGGAGCAATAAATGATGCAGAATGCAGCTGAAGAGGATCTGTCACAGGAAGAAGCTCTGGAACTTTCTGTAGAATGCTCACAGGAAACACAGAACAAAGAATGTGCCCTCAGTTTAGAAATGATCTAAGAGAAGAGTTGCTTGACAATATAGATGGATAGACATATTAAGATCGATAATAGAAATAGATTACAGAAAGTAAATAAGACCCAAACTGTTAGAAGTCTGATAAAACAGATGAACACAGTAATCAAGACTATTAGCAATATTCATGTGATTTAAGTACTTGGGATCAACAGTTTAGAGTAATGGTGAGTGTGGAAGAGAGGTGAAGAAGAGAGTACAGGCAGGATGGAGTGGGTGGTGAAGAGTGTCAGGAGTGATTTGTGACAGACGGGTACCAGTAAGAGTGAAAGGGAAGGTCTACAAGAGGGTAGTGAGACCAGCTATGTTATATGGGTTGGAGATGGTGGCACTGACAAAAAGGCAGGAGTCAGAGCTTGACGTGGCAGAGTTGAAGATGTTAAGATTTGCACTGGGTGTGACAAGGATGGACAGGATTAGGAATCAGTATATTAGAGGGTCAGCCCAGGTTAGAAGGTTTGGAGACAAAGCCAGAGAGGCAAGATTATGTTGGTTTGGGCATGTGCTGAGGAGGGATGCAGAGTATATGGGGAAAAGATGCTAAGGATGAAGCTGCCAGGTAACAGGAAAAGAGGAAGGCCTAAGATAAGGTTTATGGATGTGGTGAGAGAGGACATGCAGGTGGTTGGTGTGACAGAGCAAGATGCAGAGGACAGGAAGAAATGGAAACAGTTGATCTGCTGTGGCGACCCCTAACGGGAGCAGCCGAAAGAACAAGAAGAAGATGTGATATAAAAAAAGTAAATAGGATATATTACTGTGCAGCTAAAACTAACCAATAAATTCTTACCACATAAATACAAAGCAATAAGGGAAAGGAATGGAAGAAACAGAATGCCATTATGGAAGCACTGAATTCTGAAAACTATAAAGCAATTCAGATGAGAAGTGTCACCGTTAGAAGAATATAGAAGAACAAACAGATCAACAAAAATGTATTTATTTATTTATTGCATTTGTTTACTGGGAAAGTCCACTGGGCCTGAGATGAGCCCATTTTCAGTGGAGGCCTAGGGAGAAAAGCTCCACAATTAGTTACATACAGAGAACAATTACACAACATAGTATATAAGACAATAGGAGGACATTAAAATGAAATATTGATGACATAAAATAACATTGATAATGGCATTGTATAAATTTGGTAACACGGTTAAGGATTGTCTACTATCATGATGTGTTGGTTGTTATGAAAGGTTTTAATATATAAGTAAGAGTGATAGAGTTAAGAAGCAATTAGTTTAAGGGGTAAAGAAGGTGATGGAAGGCTTAGGATAGGGATAGCACAAGTTAAAGTAACAGCAAAGTGAAATTGGTAAGAATGAGAAATGGAGAAGCTAGATTAGTTATGGAGTGAACTGTAGTAAGGTGCAGGTGCATAGTCAATGTGAGGAGAGATGGAGTTTAAGGGATTTTTTTAATGTTGTGGGATTAGGGATGGCCCTGAGTGAAGGAGGAAGATTATTTCATAGCTTGGAGACAGTAAATGAATACAGCATTTGGCCAGCAGAGAGCATAGGTTTGTTGATGTTTAATAACATTTTGTTTTCTGATCTAAGGTGTCAATTAGGATGGTATGTGGTCAGAATGTGGGAGAGGGATGGGCAGGCTTCTGGGTGATAGATAAGTTTATGGACAGTAGTAAGTTGTAGGTATGTGAGATGATGGGGGAATTCAAGCCAATTTAGCTGATGCAGTGCGGAACATTGGTGGGTGGAGAATTTAGCATTTGCAGCAAATTTGGCAACTATACTTAGAAAAATGGATGTGATAAAAGAAACACACAGTATCAGAACAGATCAGGATCTATTGTACACTATTGCAAATAATGAACTGAAGATATCAACATAGGCAGTAAAACTTAAGAATATATACAGATAAATATAAAGGAAAACTACAAAATAAGCAATTCATTGATAACTCAGAATATTTATAGAGAACTAGGAAACACAGCAAATGGAACAGAAACATCACACACAAAATATATATAGACACATTTTGTAGAAATATTTATGAAAACCCTGCGGAATATAACAAATATGTTGAATGGAGAGAAAAAAATTAAAAGAGGCAGTAAGGTGTTTAAATATGTATGATATGAAATGTGATAAAGTAGCAGCCAAAGAAACTGAAGCAAAATGCCTTCCAGTGATGTAAAAACTACATACTGGAATTGATACAGACAGAGTTTATAGTCATTTAGATGAAAACTCAATCATGGCAATAGAACAGAAAAGTAACAAAAGAAAGTCACATGAAGCAAAGGACCATTGTTGCTAAATAAAGCCATAGTGGAGAATTGTAAAACAGGGAAGAATCTAAGTATGACATGGACAGACTGCAAAAAGCATTTGACAGCATCCCACATTTATAGATAAAAAAAGAGCTTACAGACATATAAGATACATCCTACATTGGTCAATAACATTACGGTGACCATGAAAAACACTCTGCAGCTAAGCCATGATAAAGGAGAAATTATTATCCCAGAGATAAAAATTCAAAGGAGGATATTCCAGGGTGATTCTTTGTCACAGCTGCCCTTTTGTCTTGCCTTTAACACATTAAGCTGTTTGCTTAACATATTATCTCTTGGTTACAATTTGGCTCCCAGAAAACAAACTTGCTTAAAGATTTCTAATCTACATTTTTGCAGATTACTTAAAACTGTATAGTTTATCAGACGAGAAAAAGTTGAAAGCAAAACTGCAAGTGGTTAAAACTTTCTCAGATGATATAAGAATGTAATTTGTTCTAGAAAAATATGCAAAAGCAATGTTTAAAACAGGAAAGTTGCAGCAGCAAGAAAATATCAATCTAGGACAGGAATGTGATATAAAATAATTTAAGGAGGAAGGAGTGTATAATTACTTGGGAAATGATGAAAGATCATCAATAAAACATGAACAAATGTGAAAAAAAACTTAGTAAGGAATACTTCAGAAGACAAAAATTAATATTAAAAGTAGCCTTGACATCTAGGAATAAATTCAAGCTATTAACCAATTTGCTCTTACTGTTTTAACTTACAGTTTTGGTGTGATTGACTGACCCTAAAAGGCAGTGGATCATTTGGACAGAAAACAAGAAAAATGTGTCATACTTATCAAATGATATATAAAATTCATTGTATACCAAGATTATATATTCCACACAATAAAAGAGGTATAGGCCTCCTCGAAATTGATTACACATATAGATCTGCAGTCGTGGAACTGCAGACTTATTTACTGACCTCATCAGAACCAAACATATTAAAGTGTTACAACAAGAGGTGAGGAAGTTTAAGATTGCCTATCTGCTTAGTTTAGCAGAAGCATTCAGGTGGCAAGTGGGAATGGAAATCAAGCCAGAAGTAGACAAAAATCTGACAGCAACTGAATGTGCCAAAATATATATATATATATATATATATATATATATATATATATATATATATATATATATATAAAGAGAAGGATTAGTTGAGAAGGAAAAAATGTGGAAAAGTGATAAACATAGTGGCTTTAAAATGCACCTACCTAACAGAGTTCTAAGGTCAAATAATCAAAATCTACTAGAAGTGCACAAACCTACTCATCCCCCAGGCAAAAACCTTCTTTCCTTCAGCCTCGCTCGTCTCTGGAACTCCCTACCTCCACTCATCCGCACCACCTCGAACCACTCTACCTTCAAAAAGTCTCTTTTCTTACATCTAGCATCACAGTGGGAATGCTCTTGCTCCCACCCTACATAACTAACATTACCTAATATCATTCTGTACAATATCTTACTTTAATAAGTTTACTTTGTTTGTTCTCTAATCTGTATTAATGTTTACATTTGTTCCACTAACTAGTATGTCTCTTCTCAAAGTATTTACTGTTATTACTGATATTCCATAATCGATAAGTTTTACTCTTAGTCTGCCTTCATACTATTAATAACTGTCTGTACCTACATTGTCACTGTCAAATGTTGAATGTATATTTTGTTTTTGGAGCTTTTCTCCCCAGGACTCCATTGAAAACGGGTTCTTACGGCCCAATGGACTATCCTGGTAAACCAACTGCAATAAATAAATAAATAAATAAATAAATAAATAAATATAGAGATCTCTTGGAATAACTTCATGATGATCAGTATTTGATACTGGAATGGTTAGGGAGAGGTGAGGTGAGATTAAATAATGAAAGGTTAACAAGGGCAACCTAGGATAGTACACTATATACATGTTGATTTACAAAGTCCATTGAAAATGTGGGCAAAACAGGATCTGTAAAAATTAATTGGAAAGAATCGCAGACCTTGTTGCTGGGTGTGATGTGGCAAGATTGTTGCACTGGAGATTGTGCAAACACTGCAATACAGAAGTAACTACTGGAAACATGAACTGCAAAGCATTCTAGAGAATGATGAAGTGTACAGTACATGGGATTGCCCCTTACCAGCAATTCAAAAAAATAGATGCAAGAAAACCAGATATAGTATTAGATGAAAAAAAGACAAAAGTAGCATTGATCATTGAAATTGCTACACCTAGCAAACAAAATAGAGATGGGTATGGGGTTTGTGATGTACAAGTGTATATCTGAATGTGTGCATTGTGGGTGTGAGAGGGAATGACAGGGGTGACTCTGCATTCACGATGCAGCTGCCACCACTGTTAACTGCTTAAGGACATGTAGATCTGCACTCTACAGCTGTTAACTGTGATTTAGAAACAGGCAAATTAGCTCATAATGAGGTCTTCTTCATTGCAGCTAATGACTCTCTGAATAGCAAATCACTGCATTGAGAAAACAGGGCCTTTTTACTGTGACCCTTACAGCTTGAGATGAGGATCTTTATGAATTATCAAGAATAACCTTCTTGGTTTTCACACTGGGGCTTCAGCAGAGTTATTCACCTCTGATTGGTGGCTTGGCTACACCTTAGAAGGTAAAAACATCTAATATGCTTACAATGAAGATGGTTGGATGTATCTGTAAGGAGAAAATGTTGCTTGGGGAACTGAATTTCTAAAATTTTGAGGGTGAATGTTTCTACTGCTAAAAGCAACAATGTGAGACTTGTCTTGTTATCATGTACAGTAATAGTAGAGTTGCGAAAGCTGCATGTTTTGATAAGCTTTGTTATATGCTTTGAGATTTATAATGATTTAGTTTTATAATAATTTGATCAGTGTATCTTCATTTATGTTGGTATTCCTTTGCTTTCTCTGAGGTATGAGGTTTGATGGTGAGCTGCCCTTTTCCCAATCTGTATGTAGGTATGGTGCTTGTGGGCTTGCACTAACAGGACCTTTGAGAAAACTGTTTTGTCTGTTGACTCTTTCTTGGTGATAGTTGATTTGTTTGCACTTTAGTGCAGTCTATCACTAACTTTTTAGGCCAGTAATTTGGTTCCAGTTATTCAACTGTTTTTGTGCAGTATTAATTGGATGAATTGACTGGTAGTGAGGACTGTGCTGGTTTTACAGTTGAGTGTGTTTTTTGCCATGTGCCTTGTATCCCTTGAGCCTTGTTGTATTTCAGGAGATGACACAATATTGCAATATTGTAAAATAATTATACATAAATATCCAGTTCTTAAAAACTGGATTTTTAGTATATTTCCACTTTTCTTTATACGAGGTAAAAATAATGAGCTTGAGAAGAAATGTTTTATGTTATTGGTTTAACTTTTAAAAGAAACACAAAATTTTTCAACAGATAAAATTATACATAAATGTGATCTTGATATAGAGTATTGGTTAACAGAGCAAAGTATCTGGCAGTTTATAACTATAAATATGCAACATATGACTAAGGTAGAAACTAACGATTACCTAACATTAGTGAATTATATTAATATGGTATTAATAAACAAATATGCATTTAATTCAATTTTATTCCAATTATATAAAACAGTATTATCACACAAATCAGTTAAAACAAAATCATACTGGAATTTTTTGAATCAAACTATTCATCCTAACCTTACTGAAATAAATTATTAATAGTACTATAAGCTAAAATGACTACATTGTTTCACCTGGATAAAAAGGCAAGTTAACTTTAGGAAGTAGAACAATACAAGAAGTCTTAAAGCTGTATGGAGTGGTATTAGTAGTTATGGTGAAGCTGAAAACAAAAGCCAAACATTTATTTTATTCACTTAGTTATCTTTTGATTACAGGGAAGGTCTCACTAAGCAGAAGTTCCTTTTCAGCTAAAGCCAAGGAGAACAGCTCCATGGATACAAAGTATTTAATGTCATGTTGTGCTCTTAAATGACTATGTACAGAGTAAACAAAGCAGTAGGACTATTGAAAACTATATACAATTATATGCAGGTGTACACAGACGTAGAGCATAATAAGGGAAAGAATAGCAAACAAATGGCAATAGTTCACTCAAATGGGTCTAACTGTTAGATAAAATAATGTACACAGTTAGATAAAGCAGTATTACATATTGCATTTTTCCTTGGCAATGTGTATGCAAACATTTGTTTGCAAGTTTAGAAGGTAGCAAGTCCTCTGGTAGAATATTATATAGACTAGAGGGCATATTACAGTATTGTAGTATAGGGCATATTACAGTGTGGGGGGAAGTTATATTGAAAGTGTTAGTATATAGTGATAGAAAAATGGTCTGGAAAAGGAAGAAGGGGTTGTGAAAATGACCCAGAGGAGGAAGCAGTCATATTAGAGGTGCAATGATAAGAAAGAAGAAGAAAGCATAGTAGAGCTAGGAAAAGAGTTAAATATATAGACAAGAAATGAGACAGTTAAAAGAGATGAGTTTAAGAAAGCTAGATTAATTAGTATTGGTGAGCATGGATATACATGGGCACTTTGGAATATGAAGTAAATACAAGACTGAGTTAAATCATTTGGTGGAGGAGAGCATGCGCCTTCTATATGTATACAATAAGTTACAGAATAATAGAGTTATTATTTTCTAATTTATTTATCCTGGAGATGAGCAGGGGCACATCCAGGAGTCTACTAATTATTGATTTAGACCACATTTGAAGGAGAATAGGATGGAAGGTTTTATTAGTGGGAGGGGGTTGCAGTTCCAGGATGTGGCTGCACAATTTTAGTGTAGGGAAATACCTGCTTAGTATCGTGGTTATGTATGGTAAGGGGTGATTTATGTTTTGAGTGCATTCTCTAGGTTTAATCAAACCTAAACTAAACCAGTCCTACTGCAAAGCTGTAAAATTCAAGTATAACAGAACCGGTAGGTCTCACTGCTGTACAGCCCTTAAAAAGCTCAGATGGCTGGATCTTCAACAATACCTGAAGTATTCATAACTCATTACTGCCCATAAATTAATACGCAAGCCTGACAACAGTTGTCCTGGCCTAAAATACTCCCAAATATATAAACCTAATCGACCCATTTACTATAATGATCACCACCTTTTCCTCACCCAAAAACTAATTCACTAACTCTGCTTCTGATGTTGTATTCTCAACTATTATCTCAAAAACTGAAACTCAGTCCCTACCACAGTCAGACTTATCAATGATCTACCCACATTCAAATCTGAGCTAAAACTGCAGCAACACTGGATCTCACCCTGCTCCTCTACTGGGCTCCAACTTACTCTCTAGCTATCCCTACTAATAACTAACAAAACTCTTTATTCATTATTCACAATGCACCATGACGTTTGACACACTGAATAACAATGTTCTACACTAATAATTAATAGCACTCTATAGACATTATTTCCAAGGCACCGTGATGTTGTTTGATATATAAAGTTTATACAGAGTTCTGAAATATACTATGTCGATATTTTGTGGCTTGAATAATTTTAATGCATATCCAACTTTATAAGGCCTATATGTCTGATAGTTTAATACTTGTACACAAATGCTAGATAATGTCTATATGTATATTCCATAAAAGTGTACATAATTACAATATTTACTACATAAGTTTAAATGTATATAGCATAAGGCTTGTACACAATGACCTGATCTAATATCTGAAAGTGCTTTATGTCTGTTTATAATGTATTTAAATGTTAATGGAGCATTTCTCCTCAGACCTACCTTGAAAGTGGATTTAACGTGTAGTTGGACTTTTCTGGTAAACAAATACAAACAAAATAATAATTAAATAAATAATAGTCCAGGAGATTGCAAAAACTCTCTCTCTCTCTTCAGTATGAACTACAGATTAATAAGCAGCAAATAGTGGTTGGCCTATAAGGCCTTTGCATATGTATTACTGAGGGCATTACCTGGACAAGAAGTTTACAGGAGTAAAAGAACGTATAGCCATAGTCATGCAAAGTCTGCAGATACACAACACATCTTGCAAGAAAAACAGCTTTGTGATGCATATATCTCCAATGTTATGGAATAGACTATGATTAAAATTACTTGCAGATAAAACTCCCTATAAATAAATGTTGATAAGTGGAGATATAAAAGGAAATGTATGTATACTCAGAAGGAAGCTATGTCCTAGATGGCCTATGGGACTAAACACAAGGTAAATGGAATTCATGAACGTATCAGCTTATCTGCTGGGAATCCCCCCCCCCCCTCTCTCTCTCACTGTTTGTCCTGCCACAAACTAGAGCACTTGTTAAGGGTTAATATAACATCTAATAGCTGACTTGATGCATGTCACATGGGGCTGGAGGTGAGGATTATTGTTATATCTTCACTAGTCTGTAATCAGCAGAGCTTTACTCATATGGGCACAACCCTGACAAGCCAATCCAGATTAATTCTAGCATTCCAGGATTTTATCTACATCTCCATTCCTCGCATTCCACATTAACCTTATGGTATTAAAGAGAAGTTGGCACTGTTTGATATCTTTTGTAAATATGATGAAAGAGCCGTCTGCATTTTTTCATAAAAATGTGCTCCAAATGCATCTACTGGGCATGTCAGACAGATTGTTGATAAAATGATAATGATGGTACTTGACACATTAGGTCAAAGTCCAGTATTCACATATTTAGCTGGTGAATTAGGCATCCTATTTTTATGGGCAATATAATTTATTTTACATTGCTTTCTTTTATATTTTTTCACTGATATACCTGATAATGTTTTCAGAAATGACTGTGCATACATGTAGAGAGATACAAAGATATTTATGTATGGGAGTTCTTAAAAAAAATTTGCTCATAAAAACTGAAATTGAAAATATAAATACCTGTGAATGGCGTGGTGCAGTCCTAGTCTGTTACTCCTGTAAAGACAAAATATTTCTTGTAAATATTCCATCTCTATAACAAATGTTACACCACATCTGTTCAGAAACATCATATTGGAGACAAAACTTGATAAGACTTATCTGACTGTAAGTATCGTAGAGGCTATGTTTTATTAAGTGTTTACCACTGAGGTTCCCAGTTGTACATGTTAACCACAAAATATTCAGTATTTATTAATGTAAAATCATGCTAAATCATTTCCACAGATTTTTTAAATTGTATATATTTATTTATCATTTGTTAACTTGGAAAGTTCGACTTGGCACAAAGCCTATTTTCAGTGGAGGCCCGGAGAGAAACACTCCAGATACATATTATTGTAACATGTGAGGAAACTGGAGCACCCAGAGGAAACCCCCATGAATGCAGGGAGGGCATGCAGACTCCACACAGAAGGAACATCAGCTGAGAAACGAACCAGAGAACCTCTTGCTGTGAGGTGACAACACTGCCGCTGCACCACTGCACCGTCCAAATTAATGAATCATACTAGGGCATGGAGGGTATTGTAATGAAAGAGCCACATCCTGTATAGCGGATAACTCTGAAAAAAAGTATTAAGAGTTACAATCTGACAAGCAATCAAAATAAGAACAATAAAATGAGGGCAACGGAAACTGTGAGATGAGGGACAAATGAATTTGCAAAGGGAAATTTCTCTGGATTTCAATTACATTTTAACTGACATTGGCTAGAATGACTTCCAAGAATGTTTTACAGTAAAACATTTACAGCCATCATTCAACACATACATCAGCAGCCATAATCATTGATGGCCAGGTAGTGGACATACAGGTGGGTAGTATAGCTGTAAAAGCTGTATATTCTTAGTTTATACATAATTAAAGGAAGCCCTAATTAATCTTAAGGTATCTAGAAAGCCTATGTAAGGTACTTGGAATAAAATGGAGGCCAGGTGAAATCACCTAAAGAAGAAACCATAGAATAAAATGTCACTTTTGTCTTTACTCACTTAAGTAAAGAGTCTCTGGAAGTGTATTAATACTTCATGCAGGCCTACAGCAACAGGGTAAGGAACAGCAAGCAAACTGGCCAAATAAGGCATGCATGTTATTGACTGCTGTCAGAAGTTACTACAAAAAAAAATAAATAAATAAAAATAAACTAAAGCTGAAAACAACAGAAATGAAGCTGTGAAGTATATCATTTCTTTGAGTCATGGTTCTGCCTGACAGCGTCCTCTTACTGGGCCATACCTAGTACACCTTCCGCAGGAAGTGGTAGGGAATGACATGAATAAGAGCTCAGATGCTTGTTGCAGACAATTTTAAACCTAGAAAAGTTGGATCTGTACTGTGAGATCCTCCTGTACTACCAAGCTCCCCACTCTTAAACAACCCCACTAGAGGTACTTCTCCCCTTCATACCTGTTGTGAACAGTCTATGTGTTTATATAAGAATTAAACAACCCCACTAGAGGTACTTCTTCTCCCCTTCATACCTGTTGTGAACAGTCTACTTGTTTATATAAAAATTAAACAACCCCACTAGAAGTACTACTTCTCCCCTTCATACCTGTTGTGAACAGTCTACTTGTTTATATAAGAAATAAACAACCCCACTAGAGGTACTTCTCCCCCCTTCATACCTGTTGTGAACAGTCTACTTGTTTATATAAGAATTAAACAACCCCACTAGAGGTACTTCTCCCCTTCATACCTGTTGTGAACAGTCTACTTGTTTATATAAGAATTAAACAACCCCACTAGAGGTACTTCTCCCCCCTTCATACCTGTTGTGAAAAGTCTACTTGTTTATATAAGAATTAAACAACCCAGTACAGGTACTTCTCCCCTTCATTCCTGTTATGAACAGTCTACTTGTTTATATAAGAAGACCACAGTTTCTGGTTTTAAGGTGTTGATTGCTATGCCATCTACTTCATACTCTGCATCAAACTACTCCAGTGCATACCAGAGTGCAAAATCATTTCAGATCAAGAAAGCAACATAATCTAAAAGCACCAAAGATGCACTCTCATATCCCTACTCTCTTTACACTCCATATCTCACGTCTTGATATCTTATCCATACATGTATAAAGAGATGATAAGCACACTCAACATTGGCAATTCTCTTCCATGCACTACTTTAACCCCACAAAAATCAGCCCCCAACCCCACTAATCTAAATTTTGTCATCATAAATATTAGAAGCATAAGAAATAAAACTAGTGAACAACATGACTGGATTACCTAACACGAAACCTGATATCCTCCTTCTAAAGGAAAATTGGCTTATACCTAGAATACACAATTCTGAAACTACACCCCCTGGTTATAATATCATCCATAATGATCATATGAAGAGTAAATCTATTGGCACTGCTTTAATATTTCCCAGCAACTAACACATTTTCCCGTTCAATTTACCAATACCAAAATTCAGTTTGGCAGAAGTTCTAATTATTGTCCTAAAAATAAACAGATATTAACAAATATGTATTACTGCCCACTATATCCCTCCTGGTGACAATACTGTTGCATTAGAAGATATCCTACATTGGATATCCATAACAATTCCACAAGAAGAAATATTAACCTCATACCCTCCAACTCGCCATCATCTAACATGAACTAACAGTTTCACATAGCTAATTAATGGCCTCGCACATTATAGCAAGATGCCAAATTCCTTATTAAACTGGATTCTAGTATCACATCCTAGCAAATTCACCACCACAGGTACATTGTCAGACTCTTTCAGCAACCATCTCCCAGTCTGCACAACCAGATATCTCACACATCCACCTAAACAGCATGTTTATAAAACAACACACAACCTGTCCAAGTTTAACCCCAGGAATATTAATTACTACCCTGTCATTTAATAACTGAAATATCCTAAAAACCCCTCCCCTTAGATAATGCAATAAATGAATTCAGTACAACTTTCCTAAATATTGTAAATAGCCTTGCATCTCCTAGAAGGCAGAGATTAAAAACAAGTAATGTAGCTCGGCTGTCCAAATGAGCAGAATGCTAATACAGGATAGGGATAAAAGAATGCAAATAAATAAAACACCATAATATCTTGAAAACTTCAGAATGCCCTGCAATTGTACTAAAAAGCAAATAAATGAAGAAAAAATATACTATAACAGCTTTCAGAACAATAATAAACACAATCTTAAAAAAGTATGGTCAGACATTAAAGAAACGTTGCATCTTGGCCCAGAATTCAACCCTAACCTCTTTCCCAATAAGTCACCACTCAAACCTGCAATAGAATTCAACTCTTATTTCCTAGATAGTATAACTTTCCTAACCAAGGATTCCCAAACATCCAGTCCCAACTCTGCCCAACAGCCATGTATCACCACTTCCACCTTACCTTCAAACCTGTACCCACATCCTATACAAAACTACTCTAAAACAAACTCAAACCATGCTCTGCTTCAGCTGATAACCCTTTGAGCAAGTACCTTAAAACATCAGCCGATAGCATTGCCTATCCTGTCTCAATCCTTATAAATAGGTCCATCCAGGAATCCTAGATTCTATCTCTTTGGAAAAACACACATTATCCCTGTACACAGAGGAGGAAATTCAACAGACATAACTATCTTTAGGAGCAAAGATATGAAGGAAGTTTAAATATGCCTTTGTTAGTCACACTAAATGTATGCTCATTATTCACATGCATTCCCAATGATGTCGGTCTGATATTTCTAAGGGAATACCTGTTGGATGAGGGAACCTATGATAGAGCTAAAATAGATTTGATATGTTTGTTGATGGTTAGTTTTATCTAACAATATTATGTACTTTGATGGGAAACTATTTGTACAGAGAGATGGCGTAGCTATGGGCACGGCCAGTGCCAATAGCTTTGCTAATCTCGTCATGGCTGAATGGGAGAACAGATATATGTTACATGGAAATAAATGACAGCAAATTTTATTCTACAAGAGATTCGTAGATGACTTCTTTCTTGTTTGGAATGGGACTGTTGACACTCTAGAGGAGTTCCATACTGAAATAGGAAATAGCACTAATTTTCTGAAGTTTGAAATGAGCTACTCTACTGAGAAAATTGATTTTCTTGATGTCACTGTTCTTATAGATGATGTGGAGGGTATAACTACTAGATTGTTCAAGAAGACATGCCACAGGAATACTTTACTTCACAGAAATAGTATGCACCCAGGACACATATTTAAGAATATAGTAAAGGGACAAACCCTTAGAACCTCTAGATTAACGGCTAAGGATGAAATATTTAAAGAACTGGTAGACATTGGTTCTAGGTTTAGTAGCAGAGGATATACAGACAGAATGACAGATGATATTCTGAGTAAAGTCACATCCTGGAGAGATAACATAGGTAAACCTTACTTTTCTTTGAGAGGTGAAAGGATAGAACAACAGAAACCCAATAAAGCAAGTATTAGATACTCCACATACTATACCAGTGACATAAATATAGTAACGAAAGTGATTAAAAAAAATTGGTGTATCTTAACTCAGAATTCTGAGATTAAAGAGGCAATAGGAGAAAGTCCCAACTTTTTGTTTAGAAACAAGAAGTCGCTAAAAAGAATGCTATGCTATCCCAAAGAGAATCAGAGACATAGAACAGAGGGAGCCAAAGGCACAACGTCCTGTGGCAATTGTAATCAATGTACATATATAAATAAGAGTAATGAATTTATCCATCCAGACACTCAGCGTACTTATAGCTTTGATGTAACAGCAGACTGCAACACTGAAAATGTTATTTATTTGGCAATCTGCAGCCTATGTTCAGCCTTCTATATAGGCAAAACTAATAGGAAACTCAGATATAGGAAACTCAGATATAGGATCAGAGAACATCTTCTCCATATTAGAAATGGCACTACTACAAATGCATTAGTTAAACATGCAGCTTCACAAGGAATTGAACATTGTTTTACTTTTATGGTTATAGAGAAAGTTGACTTCAACAGTAGAGGTGATGATATACAGAACTAAACTGAAACTTCAGAAACCAGATGGATCATAAGACTAAGGGCGAATAAAGGAAAGGGCCTTAATGACAGAGTACCTTTAAGACCACTATTAAAGAATAGGAAACTATTTAAATGAAATATGATCTATCAAATAAATATTTCTAGGGACACTAGATACACAGCTTCAAGTTTCACAGATGCATTTCGTACTCATAAAAGATTTACTTTTGTTTTAGTTTAGCTAATTATTGTACATATTATTGTGTTTCTTTTGAAGGTTTAGGGAACTAGTTTTATAAACGTTTTTATGCTCACTTAAGTGATGAGTTAATTAGTTACTCATCTGACTGATTTTACTCAGCTAATTGATCATAAATTTTGATTGGATGAAGGTTTTTTAAAAATGGCGAAGTCTATCATATGCTTTTATATGGTCTGAAGAAGTGACATTGTTTGTCATGAAAGCACTTACCGACTACAAATAAAGCGTTTGTTGGGATTTTATACAGACTGAACTCGTCTCATCTGGATTATTGATTCACATACTGAGATTTGTATTCATTGGTTGCTCTACCCAGTATTTTTGTGGATTCATATAACTATATTTAGACCTATAGCACTCTTATCCCTCCTCACCAAAATACTTGAAAAATGAATTCAAAAACAATAGCTAAAGTATCTCCTGCAGGAAGAACTCCTATCGTCCACAAAACATGGATTCCTTCTCTCACATAGTACTAACACTGCACTTCTGACCTTTATTGATACTGCCAATAAAGCTAGATATAATGGCAAACTTGCCTCTTCCTTATTTCTAAACTTGTCTAAAGCCTTTGGCACAGTTTATGATAACAAACTTCTACTTCAAATGTCCTCAATAGGTCTATCGCAGCCCACCCTTCTGTGGTTCAAAAGCTACTTGTCCAATAGGCGTCAGTCAGTAAAATGGCACTCCACCCTCTGTCCACATCTCCCAGTCACTAGGCTCTAACCTTGCTCCCCCTCCTTTTTAACACCCTCTATACATCCACACAACAGCCTCCCTAATACAATCTGCAGATGACTCCACACTCATATGTACATCTGTCAACCTGGCACACCTCCAAAAATTACTCAAGAAACTTATCAGCCACTGAAATATGACTTTGTAACTCACAATTCATCCTCAACCCCCAAGAAAACAAGCTACTTTTTTCTCCAAACCCTCTATCATGAAAAAAACAGAATTAAAAATTATCTCGCTTAATAATGCAATTGAAGTCACCTGTCATAGCAAATTATTAGGGATGATAGTGGATGATGATCTTAAATTGGACCTGCATATAAAAAATTGCATAAAAATCACCATAAACTAGGTTTCATACAGCTTTCTCACCAACTAAATAGCTAGGAATAGGTAGGTAAGGGAGTTAGGCAAACAGGATAGTGTGCAAGATGAGAGAGTCCTTTTCAGTCAGGAATTACAAGACATTTCCAACTTGGTGACCAACAAACCTCAACTTTCAAAACCTTGATGAATAATTATGATGAATGCTCTAACAGCACTCAGGGGAAGAAACACATGGAGGACTCTTGGAGTTTGTGGAGTAGTATCAGAAAAGCTAAAGGTAGATTAATGTATAAATATAATGGTCACCATAAAATTCCTAAAAGAATAGCTGGATTATCAAGGTCCTGGACAGTAAAAACGATTATTACTGAGGAATTCAATAAGTTTAATTGGAATCATAAGGGAGAATACCTTTCAGCTTAGGAAATGTCATGTGTTTGGGAGTAACAGATAAGGCAGCTCAGAACACAGAAATTGTAAATCTGAAAAATTGGAGATATGGAGCTGAAGAAGTAAGAGTGCTACACTTACTTAGAACCTGTAGAAGGGCATGATAGAATTGGAGACAGGCAAATAAAAACTGGACAAAAATATCAGGGAAATTTTTAACCTGGTCTTGGAAAGCCTGTGACTTGGGGTAGAGAAAAGGGCAACAGGATTGTTAAAGAAAGAACTAATTACACAAATGTTATTAGTATATGTATTTAAAATAGTTATAAGAAGGTAGTGGAAACAATGCACTCTGCAAAAATGGTGAGTTTCCATAATGAATACCTGAAACAGATCAGAGGGCTCAAACATTATTATAAGTTGAATGAGATAGAAATAAAGCATAAATATTTGGTATCTGTGGTACGATTTTATTGAATAAAAACAAGAGTTTATGATATATACAGGTGGATAGTGCATGTTCAGGCATACTAGATGTGTATATGTGAAGGACTGAAAGTGTCTTGGTTATATGTAAATATGCATATAGTTATGGAACATTGTTTACTTTTGATACTCTATCTTATAAAGTGTATATATGTTGCAAAGTTGTCTCTGATGTTAATTTGTTAATGTCTTTTTTGAAAAGCAACAAAAATGATTATCTTTTATATGCATATGATATATTTGCCAGCAATGCAGACACAACCCTTGTGCTACACATAAAGGTACTGGTTGACAGTCAGCAGCAGCCCTGGGCCCTCCATATTTTTCTAACATCTCCTACAAGACATTCAGGTGTGAGTGGTTATGTACCCTCTGCAGATTCACAAAATAGAAATACTAGATGAAAATATAAAATCCTTGCATTGCCTACTTTAATCCTAAAGGAATAACCATCCAGGAAGTTTTGAACCCTGGGTCATGCTTTAGTAAAGACAATGTATGACCATAACAATGGATGTCCATTGATGGGGAAAAAGTTTCAAAGACCTCCATCAGCTTAATAAAACATTAGTTTGTCCTGATATATTTTCTTGATGATGTTATTTGTTAGTGAGTTTTAAGTACTGCCTATATCGGGTCTATATTATATTATTGAAGGATAACATTGTTGAATGACATTTAATCAGAAATGCCATTCATTTAGCCCCCCACACTCTCTGATAATTATATATGCCAACTCTGAGATCGCACTAAAGTGGGAAAAAGGCAAATTTCCTAATCTCTACCATAATGCGATCTTAGTCAGAAAAGTTTAACGAATGGCATGTTCAATAAAATGCTGTTAGAAAATGCCATTTGATGATGTTATCCTTCAGTGAAATAACAGGGACCCGGCTATACCATGAACCTTATAAAAGCCATGTTATTTTTTCAGAGGTCCCTGCCCAAAGCTCCTAACTATAATTCTCAGGAGTGTAGAACTTTGTGTGTGTGTGAGTATGGGAGAATATACACTAATTCTGAGGTTGTACTATCTTGGCGTATTCTTTTTCCTAGCTACAGTGATATTGCAGTTAGTAGATAAATAAAGCAGAGATATGTGGGGTGCAGACCTCGTGTTGAGGTTGCAGGTGTGACGACAAGCTTCAGAAGTCATCATTTTCATCCGACTCACCTTCTCCCAGCTTATGATACCTCTTCTGCACATTTCCAACTCGGCCTTCTTTTCCCAGTCTTCACAATTATTTTACACACCACAACTTACTACATGTTGGAATTCCTTATCTCTGCAGTGAAGAAATACAACATCTACAAATCTTCCACTTTCTTACCTTACTTCTTTCTTACCTTACTTATTTAAACATAAGAAATCCATTACCTTCAATAACATCTTTATTTCCTGACATACACAGCATATGTATATTTCCAACCTCTACTTCTCCACCCTTTCAACAGACCTCTTTCTCTCACCGCCCTCCCACTATTCATCCTCCAGCTGTTATGGTATCCTGAAGTACCAGTGAAACAGTCTAAGTTGTAGACTTTATGCAGGTCCCACTGACCTTAACTGTCTTCCACCCAAATCTCATTCCAATATAGATCATTTTCTCAAAATGCACTCTTTAATCATTGCATTTCTTAACGTTGCCATTTCCTCATCAATTTACCTGCATCCTAAACTTTATATATGGGCCCTATTCGACTATTTGTAAGTTGAAATCAACATTGCTTGCTCTCCCCTCAACTCCCTATACAGGACCTATTTCCTTACTTACTTAGTGTCTTTAATCTCTGCATTCTACTGACTATAGCATTGTGGCAAACAAGTTTCCTGTCTTCAACTGAAATTTAACCTATAAATATCTAAAGATCATAAATACTTTCTTAGACTAACAATTTAGATATACCCTTGAATGTCAAATCTCTTTTCCCTTCCCCTCCTGTATTTTATTCCTTAAAATCCTATATATCTTTACATTTAAAAGCTTACCAATCAATTCCTGTTCAAAGCCAAGCAACTGCCAGTCACCATCCAGTCAACTACTAATATCACTTTTGATACCATGTTCCATTCCTGCACTCCATTGGAGTGTACCAGTGTTCTCCCAAATTTCCTAGGATGACCATTGCAAATTTTATTTCTCTACCCCTTTCATCTTCTGCATCACATATATGGCAACAGCATAATGCCTGAAGTCTGGCATCCTTTCCATGCTGACTTTCTATTCATAGGTTCATAGGTGTTTACTAGGCTAAGCCCTGACATGCATCCCAAATCTCTTACAAATGCTGGTATCCTTGATAAGTGTAAGCAGGAACTTGGGAGATTAAACATCTACAAGCAGGGGTCTGGGAGAGGAACCATTTACAGGCTGCCTGTGTCCGTTAGAGATATAGGTGCCAAACCAGGAATGAATTTCCTGTTCCCTATCCAATTGTCCAAGTTACACTTCAATTGGGTTAGGGAGGAACTCTGCTTCACATTGATGGGGAGCTTGTTCCAGAGAAGGAGCAGGTCCTATTTATATCACATGCAAAGTTAAAGTCTGTAAAACGAGTAATTCTGGTGCTGTTTGTTTTGCAGATATACAGCAGGTCAATCATAATGGGGTCTGACAATGCCCTGTATGCCAGGCATAGATCTCCCCTCAACAGCCTGTAGAAGGCAGAATACAGGGGTAGGAACTTGAGGCGGTTTAAATAACACACCCTCAAGCTATCTTCAGTCTCAAACTATCATCTGCTTGCCATGCAATATAAAACTGGTAACCTTCTAGATGCTTGAAATCCAAATACTTTTAAAGTTGACTGCTTTTACATCAAAAGATACATCACTGAGGGTACTATCTTTGCTGCAAATACCTCAGCCTTACCCAATAGCTTGTTAACTTTACTAAGCCATCTATAGCATGCAGCATGGCACTTTCTGTACTTAAACATTGTTTGTACTCACATTGCTTTTATTGTTATAAATTTTGCAATCATTTTCCTTTAGAAAAAATTGTTCACGTACATTTTTTTGAACATGATATTATGATCTTCACTGCAATATTCCATAATTTCTTTAACTTATTTTTCCTTTTGCCCTCCTAACTTCTTATCAACTCATATGTGCCTGAATAAAATATAATCGGACATAAGAAGCCAAAATTGCTAGTCGGAGAACGTTTGAGATAACAGCAAGAGGAACATCAAAGTAAAATGTTAGAGAGGACATTAAGGTGATGCTAGAGAGTGTGTACTGCAGTACGTTAAGGAATATTGTTGCAGCTGCTGCTTCTTGTTGGTGTAATGATGTATCAGAAGTCAAAAGCCAGTGTCAGTGGTTCAGATTCACCCAAACATATTTACTATTTTTTTTTCATTTCTAACAACACATGGACCCATGGCCATTTGATATAATGATTGCCAGGGCAGGACATTGTGCTGCTACAGGCTGGGACTCTCCTACTAAGGGAAGAGACTAAGGGATAACACTTTGCTACTAAGGTTTGTGCTGCATATATTTATTTAATTAGTTAGTTTTATTATGTATTCCAATTGGTGATGAGGCAAGGTGTGTATACACTATTTCACTGTTTCCATTGCCTCACTGTTCTTACCACTACCTTGATGTTCCTCTTCATGTTATATTGAATGTTCACTGACTAGGATATTTGGTCTCTTATGTCTTATTATATGGCATTTAAGCACTGAGTTGATCATAAGTTAGGTTACCTTTCTTTTTTCTTTATCTAGTGATCATCAATAATGACTACAATCATAAACACTTATCAAATCTGACAAAATAAACAAGGTTTTAAATAAAACAAACCCAAAAAGAAAATAAATATCTGTTTGTTGAGTCAAAAGTCACACAATAGTAGTAGTACTTCAGAATTACAGACTTCACAAACTGTTTACTATCCACTATCTGCTTAATGTACTTCCAAAACCTGAAGTCTCATATTGCTGTGCTTGCAAAAAATTGCAAAAAAAGATTTACAAAATAATTCAAGCAGACTCTGCTTTACTTTTCTTAATACTGACAAATTAAGGTGAAAGCTAAGTCTAACACGTAAATCTATTAATAAAAAATGTTAGCAGCCATGTAAACAAAAATGTACACATATATAAGTATAAAACTCAAATATAAGATACATACGTCTTGAACATCAAAGTTTATCTCCAAAAGCCATTGGTTTAAATAAAATGTCAGTTCTTAAACTGTTTATCCTATCCATGCAAATACAGCTGTTTGGTATTTAGAACAAGTTTTGGATAACTATATTTTAACTTCTCAAATATTTTATGGCTTTAAAATGATATAGGTTAGAACACTCACAATATTTATTATCTTTAAAAGCAAAGTATTTCTTTGTTTTACATTTTTATTGCATTTTCAATTTGTAAAATAATTACAACATTTACAATTAGAGATTTGTCAACATAATCAGTTAAAAAAAAGTTCACCTAAACCTCACACACAAAAGAGAACATGACTATTTACAGGAGAGTCCATTAACCATCAAGTCATTTAAGTTTTTATACATTACTTTAAATCTAAAATGCAGTTAGTTTTGCTTGTCAAGCAGATCTCTAAATTTTGCCCATTCATTGTAGCAAGAGGTAATCTTGACTTAATTGTAATGATTTCCAGGTGACAGACTTCAGTTGCCATATTTATAAATTCTTTGAAGGTGGGTGTAGATTTGTTCTTCCAATTCTGAGTTAAAACCTTTCTCACTATAGATAGTATAGCCAGAAAATGCAATATTTCATTTTTTTAACACATATAGGAATAGGAGTGTTAAAAAGATTAGTGATTTAGATAAAGCAAAGTTATGTCCAAAAACCTTATAAAAAGAGATTGTCACTCCAATAAGTTGGTAAGAGTACAATAAAAAAATGTACTGCCAATCCACTTTAAGTTTTTGTTTACATCTCCAACAAACTTGTTTCTGCTTGAACATTAATTCAGTTTTAGGTGGTATGAAGAAAAATCTATGCAAAAATTTCCAAGTAAAGAGAGTCCATCTAAGAGATGAAGTTGTATGTTTAGAAGATATTAAAACTGATTTTTTAATCTTCTTCACTCGGAAGTCTGTTATTAATTTGGGCAAACTAGTTCCAATAATTGTCATTGCAATGTTTTGTTTCTCTCCTCATAGCTCTATAAAGTTTAGACAGGAGACCCTGTACCACTGTGTTTTGCTGCATTAAGAATATAAGATATTCAATTAATTTTAGGATATGACCTCTTATCCTTGGTTGGTTAACTTAATTTCCCTTTCTATGTGTTGTCTGCAGAATTGTACATCTAGCTACATGTCTTTATCTAAATCATATTTGTTCTTAATATAATCAGTAGACTGTAACTTTTCATCTTTCATTAATTGAAACTAATATAGCCATTTTTTTCCTTTTAAATGTGATCATTGTTTCTAACTGTGACATGGAGATGTTATTTTGGGTATATGCCATAGCAAATATAAGGAAGATAATACCCAAAATAACAATCCTGCAGACAACACAAGTGACTCATTTCATTTCTACTATATTAAACACTTTTAAAAATGTTATATACAGAAACCTTACAAGTCTTTAATATAGTAGAAATGAAATAGAAATCACTTGTTTGGCGATTTTTTCCTATAAGGTAATCCTTTAATAACCAAAGTAGATTGTTATTTAGTATGAGGTAATTATTATAATATCTATTATGTTTACAGTTTATGAAAATATTTCCTATAACTGTTTCCAGCTAGCTGTATAAGTGTTATTAATTCAAAGATATATTGTTTTTACAATTGATGATAATGAATATAATTATAGATCTGGTAGCACTATCCCTCCTGCTGCCCAATCTCTCATATGATGGTTTAAAGCAATTCTTGGTTTATTGGAATATGAGAGAAATCAAAACTCCTTAATGCTAAATTCTCTTTTGTTTTATTTGCATTGTCAGTTATTGTGATTATTCTTTTAATATTATCATAAGTATTTCTGTTTAAGATTAAAAAAACAGTTTGATCTTCATCGATCATGGATGGTAGAATATATTTTAGTCTATTAGCATGAATTGCCATGAACAATTAATAATCTGCATTTAAAAGTAAAACTGGCCTGTATGAAGAGCCTCCAGTAGGATTTTTGTCAGTTTTTAAAAATCGAGCGATAAAGGTATATTTCCAGGAAGGAGGAACTTTAGCTAGGTCCTTGACTATAGAAAAAACCTTGTGTAGTATGTCTAGGGCTTCTTTGGGTAACAGCCTATAAAGTTCACATATAATCCCATCATTACCTGGTGCTTTATTAGGTTTCAGTTTAGAAATTTGAGTTTGAAGTTTACACATAGAGATTGGTTTGTCAGTTAATTTCATTTGGTCATCAGATAGTTTAGTTTTTATATTTTTTAATAAATATTTGAATTGTTTCTTCTGGATCTATTAATATATTATTTTGATTCATTTTATTATAATAATCTCAGAATTCCTTTAGAATATCTTCTATTCCTGTTACTTTTCTTCCTGTGTGAATAGACTTCTTTTATGTGATTGGACTTACTGAGTAATTTTGTTTTTGTGGCTAAATTGCACATAGATGTTGGGTTAATAGAGAAGTTAACCATCATAAATGTTTCAAGGTTGATTTTAGTTTTACGGTTTAAGATTTCCAAGTATTTATTGTTTAGCTTATTAATCTCTTCTGTATTCTTATTTTTATTTGTCTAATTTTCTCATTTTAACTTATCAAGTTTTCCTTGTATTTCATGTAATTCTTTGCCCCATTTTTATTTGACAAGCAATTAGTGACTCTGCCAAAAAGATATGCTTTAAGGGCATCACATTTTTGAAGTATCTTCTACATTATTAACTTCTATAAAGAAAAAGATTTCTTTAATACAAAAAGTCCTTAAATTCTTTTAAACAAGTTATATATACTGGTAATCTTCTGATTTTTAACAATTCTATAGATTTTAAAAAGCTCAAAGGTAATTGCATTGTGATCTGAAAGTGGACAGGTTACTGTTTTGACTTTGCCTAGTGTATCAATCAGGTCATTAGAGACATAAACTCTGTCAGTTCTAGATTGCATTCCGCATCTATGGGAATAATGGGGAAAATAATGAATGTGGTTCTGGAAATTCATTTATGTCTTTAAGAAGAAACAATTAAGTAAATTTTAACAATGCCTTTGCAGATGCCAGTATTCCCATTTTACCTATTGTGTTAGTATCACTTGGTGACAATATACAATTAAAGTCTCCTGCTAGAATGATATTGCCTTTTGAGTTTTGAATTACTTGTTCTACATGTTGGTCAACTGTTTTTATTTTCTATTCCAGGAATCCAATACAAATTAAGAAACTTTAATATCCTTTTACTATACTTTATAGTTACAGTACAAAGCATTCATTTATCGTCTTGATATGTTTCTATAACTGTAGGCAGTGAATTTCTCCCTTTTTTTTATTATATTATGAACTGGATACTTTAGTGTAGTTTTAGTATTTAGCCTGCCTATGTCTTCTGTTAATAAATGTGTTTCCTGTAAAAAAATAACTCGAGAACTAAACAACTTCAAATATCTGTTTAAGCTACCCCTCTTGCATCCGTTATTTAATCAATTGAAATTTATGAAAATACAGTTAATAAATGCCATTTGTCCTACTGATCAAAGGTATACATATACTTCTCATAGATAATGACATTCTGTTAGTAAAGGCCTGCTTGGTAATCACTGTGTGAATATTAACATTTGAAGGTTTGATAAGACATAAAATAGTTACTGTTGTGCATACTCAAAAAAAGCTAAAAAAAATAAAATTATCATTAAACATTTGCTTTTAAAATCCCTTTTGCACCCCATGGAGTCTAACACTCCTTGCTTGAAAAGTCTAACCTTCCAAGCAAACACATCCATCCAATACTCTGACGGAAAAAAAAAAAACAGTCTGTTCTATTACAATCAAATGTCATGCCATTAATAGTAAAATAAAGATGACACTGTACCCTTTAAAGCATTGTTAATATATAGTAGTAGAACAATTATTTCACATCTTAACTTATTTAACCTATACATTCTCCAGTTTTGTGTGTTCATTAAGGGGTTAAAGTAAGATATGCTTACATTGCTTATTATTGTTCCTTATCTGTGCATAGTTTTAAAATGTATCAGTGGTATAAAATATGAAAGACTGCTGCACAACAATTTAAAATGCTTTGTAGTGTGTCCCACCATAAGACCGATGTACTTTCAGACCCTTCTATTCCCTCTTTTGAAGCTTCTATTAAAGTAAATGAATAGTTGTTCTACAATGTTTACATAATATTTCATTATTTGTTTATATTCAGTGGTTTATTACTGTCAGCAATGTCTTTCTTAAGCTTTGATTGGCAGTATATGTTTAAGTCCATTAAGGGGTTAAAGTAAGATATGCAGTATATGTTTAAGTCCAAAAGCCATTAATGGTGATCACTAAAAATGTTGACCTTCTTTCCAACACCACCAAATATAGACTGGACACACATATTTTTGTAGTATCTGCTATTCAGTATTTTCTTACTTTTAGACTTGCAGACAAAATGAGAATTAAAACTGTTGCATTACACATGAAGTATTTCAACTGCTTATTCAACATGATCTGAGAATACAGAACACTTACTGCTATCATCTAGCAGCCTTCAGTACTTGTGAAAAGGGTATTGGGGGTGGGAGGTGGGGGGGTTTAGGGTGAGGTGAGTTATACGGCTTGTTTAATGGATTAGTAAACATCTTTTCCAATATGCCTTTTCATCTTTTTATTCTGTTTTTGTTTTTTTTTGGTGGTCTTCTCAGTATTCTCTTTGACAGACCTTTAAAAGTTTTGTTTATTTGGCAAGCTCTCAGATTAGTGGCTGGGAATTGTTTGACATATAATCCAGCTTCTGATCAGTCTGGTTCACAGCACAGTCTCTTGAAATAAAACAGCTGAATTTGTTAATGTTTTCAGCAAGGTCAAATGTCCACCACAAACCGATTGCTTCCATTCCGAGCAAATCACAGTCAGGAAGGAAGGAGCAAGCATGCTCCCCACAAGGGAGGGGGGGCTGCCAGGGCCCTAGCCTGGGGGCCCGGGATAAGGGGGGCCCAGTGTGATTGGTCAAAAGATAAAAATATTTAAAACCTCTTTTTGAAATTTCTCGACCACTGAAAATTTATACTTTAATTCATACAACAATTGAATCATGAATTTCAAAAAGGGCCCATATCCATATTCTTTCAATTGTGGAGATGGGCCCTTTTCAAAATTCACAGTTCAATTATTATTATTATCAATGCGGCAGAGCGGGTGGTGCAAGCCTACCTCTATAACAGCTGTTCTTGTTACAGCACTGATATCACCACCAGGGCTTATGAACTGTTGTGTCTCCTGCATACTCCCATCTCTCTCCCTCCAGAAGAGACAAGGCTAATTCCACCTAGCCATCTCCAGCAGGTGCTCAAGTCATTGATCAAACTCAGTTTCCCAGAGTCACAGGTAGATCTTTATTCCTCTATGTGAGGAGTGCTGGGCAAATTTTGCAAAACTCAATACACATTAATGGCTTCAGTTTTATTAATAACAGTGTGCTGTTCTGCAGACAGAAACATATCATTGGGTTACAGTGTTTATTAACTGATAAATTAAAATGGTAAACTCATTAAACCAGCATTAATGTGGTCTGCTGATTGTTACCAGAGGTTACCAAATATCTTACTATAGCAGTTATCACAGTGCAGCCTTTTTCTCTTTATACTAACTGGTTTCCCCAGGTTTTTGCATTACTTAATGCATTTATACTGTTTCATACATTGCTTGTATGTTCTGAAATATGTTATGCTTCACTGAATAATAGATCATAGTGTCTCTGTATGGCTTTTCTCAAATACAGTCACCTGTTTTATATTCTCTGATATTGTTAGATGTTTTGTGAAGTCGGTTCCCACAGCACATCTACAGATGCCTCAGTACTGGTATCAGAGTACAGGACCTAATGCCACAGTTCCTTTAAATCAGATATGATAAAATAATGCTGTATACCTCAGTCTTCCTAAAACATTAATTCTGAGAAACATACTAATACAATGACAATAAGTATAGGGAATGATACAGTCCAGATGTAAGACTTTGAATACTCTCCAAGTATCTCTAAAAGCTTAAAAAATGCATTCAAATGATCTGTGATCTCATAGTATAATGATTATGTTTCTAACAGTTTCCTCATTTCACAACACATAACATAACATGGCACACAAAACAGACTACAAAGAAAAAATAATTCAAGCGAGATTGAGGTCCAAATAATAGGGTGCCACAATTCCCAAGTGGCACCCCTTAATTTCTGAATTTCCCGGCTTTGTTTTAAATTTTTTTCCCAGCTTTTTTTTTTCAAACTGACTTCATCATGCAGAGGCATGCACAGTGATGTTGGCTTCATGAGCAGCCTGCCAGCCTATCAGAATTTGTCTCAGGGCTGCTCTGGGCTGAGTTTACTTTGCAAGCCTGCAGCAGAGTAGAGAATGAGAGGGGGGTCTAAAGAGAGAGGGACGGGACAGATGAGTCAGAAGCCTGAGCACTGAGCAGCTGATAGCGCTGCAAAGCACATTATTGGATTTAACAGGTAAGAAAATATGTGCACACCTCAGTGTAGTCAGTACTAGAAAGTATTGTTTATTTCATAGTAGGAATAAATCAGTGAATTTTACCTCCACTGAAATTAGGCACTTGTTTGTATTTATGTTGATGAAGCAATATGACTTTTTTATTCTTTGTCTGCCTCTGTATTGTTTTATTCTAATGGCCAGTAGGATATATATATACATATATGATAAAATATGTTATCTTTGTGCTGGAAATTTGATTTAACTGAGCTACATTTTCATGTTATTCTTTTTTTTTAAGTTTACCAGTTATTTTTGTGACAAAACAAATATTTTTTTTTTAACCTGAGTACCCGACTTTTAAAAGTATATGAATAACAGCTACTTTGTGTAATGACTATTACTAGCTTATGTCGGGATAATGAATTGCTTATTTTGAAGGCATGTGTTGCAGAACCCATGAATTCTTCTTTTGTAACTGTTAGTGTGAAAAAATAAATAGCCATGCCATGCTTTGAATTTCTGGTTTTTGGATGTGCAGATTCTTGTGCAAGATATGGCTGTCTGTGGATGCGCACTGGTCAGGTTATGGCAGCAGCTATTTTATTGTGTGTGTGTGTGTGTGTGTGTGTGTGTGTGTGTGTGTGTGTGTGTGTGTGTGTGTGTGTGTGTGTGTGTGTGTGTGTGTGTGTGTGTGTGTGTGTGTGTGTGTGTGTGTGTGTGTGTATGTGTGTGTGTGTCTGTGTGAAGCTGCAGCTTTCTAATTCAAATGTTACACTTGGTAAGCAAAGTGGTTATGATAGCAGCATACCTCTCAACCTTTTAAAGTAAAAAATCTGGACAAAGCCATAAATAATGGGGAGGGGGGCAAAGGCCCAAAGATAGGGACAATTTTTGAATATTGTACTTACAAACTTAGAAAGTAGATAGAGCAACAGTATGTGCTTTAATATTAATTTTCTGAAGGATATGAAGTCTGAAACACAAATGTCTGACATTATTTTCTGACTTAAATCTTCAGTGATTTGCCAGTGATTTGCTATAAAACCACAATTTTATGAAAAATGGACCAAAAATATTAGGTGGAAATCTGGACATTCTGCAAAAATCTGTACAGTTGAGAGGTATGTGAGCAGCTATATTATTTAAGCATGCAACTCACACTGTGTGTGTGGTTCATTATTGGCAGCAGCTCCACAGCTTTCTAATTCAAATGTTACCCTCAGTAAGCAGACTGGTTATGGCAGCAGCTATTTTATTTAAGCATTAGTGTCTGGGTTTCAATGAATGTGAGTTTCAAGGGCAGAGAAGTTTTAATGCTAAGTCTGTTTTCATTCTGAGACTGTATTGCTTTGTTTAGCAGATGTCTATTAGTGTTTATACTATAAAATGTAAAATACATTTTAAATAAAATCCAAATAATCATTTTAGAAGTAAAACAGTATGCACATTCCAGTGTTTATGGCAAATGGAGTGAAATAGCCAAGTAATGGGACATTGGAATGGCTGCAGGGGGTCTCTGGGGCCATGTTTTGGTTGTCTGTTCTTCAGTTTGCATTTGAAAGTTGGTTTCCCACAATTCTATTGGGATGGGTGGTGTTACATAATTAGGTATGCAAATTTTATGTTAATTAGCATACAGATTTGTACCTATTTTTCGTGGGCATTTGTCCAGATTTTTGATGTTTTCAGGTTGAGAGGTATGTTCATATTCGTAAGTAAATATTTTTGCTTTGCACCTGTCCTGTTCTTTATGAATATGTTCATTTTGAAAAAGTTATATGGATATTTTTGGCTTTTATTTTTTTTTTATAGAAACTGACAAGTAAAAGTAAAGTCATGTCTGCTTCAAATTATAAACACAAGTCTGGCACTCAGAAAAGGAAACTTAAATATGAAAAAGAAGCAAAAGCATTACGTGGTCGTCAAGCGATAACAAAATTCTTAAATATGGTGACGAAAAGAATTTAGCGCATAGTAGTAATCATAAACAGCGGGCAGCGCCGCCTAATTGGGTTTAAACTATTCCTGGCTCCAGAAAGTCTGCTCTTCACTTTTTCCCTTAGAACTGCTCTATCTCTCAATTTAAACACCATTTTCTCATTCTAAGGCCCTTCACTGGTCCAATTAAGTAATCCTACAAGTTAGCACTATTAATCCATAAGCACTACTTACTCTTATACTCTCTACGATTACCCTGTCCTCTATTGGTCCATCTTAAATTCAGTTTCCCTATATTACTCTAGCATGTCCAAAGGTCAGTCAATGGTTTCCTCTCCAGTCCAGCTGGTGAATCTGGGAATTTTGAGGCAATGTTACAACTGTCTCATGTACACGGACAGCCCTCTCCTCCTCCAAACAGGTTCAAATATATCTGAGAGATGCAACTATTTAGCCAAACTGGAGGCTGAGCTCTCTCATCTCAAAACTGGTGTAACCAGTCAGGAGGAGAAGGTAACCTCACACAACACAATTCCAGTATCACATAGTCCAACCACATCAGCGAACCAAACACATAAATACACAAAAACATACTCGGAGGCTCTAAATAAAAATCTACCTAAGCAACAGAGACTTCCAAAGCAAACATCCAAGCAAACGCTACCTCAAAACAAAACACGCACAACACATAGCCCCCAAAGTCAGCGTGCCAAGCAGCCACAGCCCTTAAGGCTGAATAACACACCTGATACTCTTGTAATAGGTGACTCTATTGTCAGACACACTGATGTCCCGCTCACCAGGCTGAATAAAGAGAAGGTCATGGTGAGCTGCCTGTCGGGTGCTAGGATCCGCCACATAATGCAAGCACTCAGGTCACTCCAAAGCAAATACAAATATGACTCAGTCATTGTACATGCTGGTGTGAATGACCTGAGACGTACCTCCCTGGGCTACATGAAAAGAGACATAGAGGAGCTCTCTGATCATGTAGCCCAGGCTGGTATGACCCTGACCTTGAGCAGCATCTTACCCTCACCTAGAATGATGCCACAGTACAAGGACAAAATGATCGATTTTAACAATTGGTTAAAATTTTGGTGTCATTGAAAGGGGATCCAGTGTCTGTCAGCCTGGGATGACATGCTCGACAAGCCACGTTGCTTTGCTAGGGACAGCTTGCACCTGTCACCACTGGGCTTTTGGATGTTGGCAAAGGCTCTTGCCACCCCCATAGGGCCTTTTTTAGGCAAGGCTCAAAAGTCAAACCCACCCCCATAGACAGCACAAGGAACAAGAAACTAAGGGTAATGCTGCTAAACACCAGAAGTCTTAACCTCAAGATGCACGCACTCGAAGTTCTCCTCAGTATGGAGAACATCGATATCTGTGCAGTGACAGAAACCTGGTTCAAGGCTCCAGAGAGCACCCCAGCACTACCAGGCTATACCTCATATCATGCTTTTCTGCCCCAAAACCCGGACTGAACCAGAAAAGGAGGGGGAGTATCCATATTTATCAAGGATATCCACATCTCCAGGTTAGTGGCATTGCACGAAGTATCGGAGACCATCCATGTGCAATTAACAGTGGGCAAGACTGCTTTTCAGTTTATAGCATACTACAGACCACCCTCTCAAAGTCAGGAATCCCACTCGGCTTTCCTGAAAACATTGGAGAACATGAAGATCTCTCCGAACACCATTATATTGGGCAACTTCAACTACCCAAACATTGACTGGGAGCACTACTCAAGCTCCAGCACCTTAGCCCAAAGGTTCCTGGAAATTATAAACTCAAATGCTATGGAACAACTAGTCACCACTCCCACAAGAGGGGACAACATACTAGACCGGATCATTACCAACATGGGGACTCTATGCTCCACACCAGAAGTATATCCCTCATTGGTAAGATCAGACCATAAATTAATTTCACTGGATGTCCACATCCCGACCCCAACCCCAGCCCAGAAAACCACAGTGAAAAACTTCTCAAAAGCGAACTTCTCACTTCTCAAAACCCAAGTGGAATCCTTCAAGGCCCCAGGGCCAGTGGAAACTATGGCCCAAACTGCAGAATCCTATATAAACTCATTCTACGGACATCTCCACGAATGCATGGATCATGCTATCCCAAACAAAACCAAGACCCAATCATCCAAAGGCAGGCGTCCAGTCTGGTGGACCCCTGCCATAAATAAACTGTACAACAGAAAGAGGAAGCTACTACATGATAGAGCAAAATCCCTAATAGGGAAGGCATCTCTGATCAGTACTAGCAAAAAATTACGATCCCTCATAAAATCCTCCAAGGCCAGCTTTGAGAGAAAAATTGCACAGGACACCAAAGACAATCATAAGCCTTTTTTCAGTTATGTTAGAAACCTGGGATGCAACTCCCAGACTTGTTCTGAGTTGATTCTAAACGACAAAAAATACACTGAACCCACAGACATCGCCAATATCATAGCAGACAGGTTCAGTGCAAACTCCCCCCCCCCCCTCCCCCCCAAAAGAGCAAGTATCTATCCCAGCAGAGGGCTGCCTCCCAAACATCTCTGATGCTCAGGTGAAGGCTGCCCTCTCCAAAGCAAAAAACACTGCTTTCATGGGACCAGATGGCGTCCCAGGTTGCGTCCTACATGAACTCCAAGAGGAACTAATCCCGCAAATAAAACAGCTATACAATCTCAGCCTCAATACAGGATATGTGCCCACAGAATGGCGTACAGCAACAGTGGTCCCATTCCACAAATGTGGAGCCTCTACGGACCCTGGAAACTATCGCCCCATAAGCCTGACTAGCTTAGTCTGCAAGGCTATGGAGAGGATCATCATGGAGCTCATAAACAAAGACATTGGGGACCTACAGACACTAGATCCTACCCAGTTTGGCTTTGTCAAGGGCAGATCCTGCCTTTTGAACCTGGTTGACATCTTCAAAACAGTCACCAAAGCCATAGATGAAGGGAAGGTAGTCTACACGGCCTATCTGGACCTTGCAAAGGCATTTGACACAATACCCTACTCGGGCATCATAGATAAGCTATCCAGCTTAAATATAATCCCCTGTGTCACAAGATGTTTCGCAAACTGGCTCAAAGACAGAACCCACAGAGTGAGAGTTGCTGGAGCTATGTCAGACTCGAAACCGGTCACAAGTGGCATCCCACAGGGTTCTGTCCTGGGACCACTCTTGTTCGGTATATACTTTTCCGAGGTACAGACAAACGTGGGAGGACTATGGCTCACGTAGTTCACAGACGACTGCAAACTGGGCACCATAATCAACTCTCCAGCTGACACAAACATCCTTCAAAAAGGTCTCACAGAGACAGATAACTGGTGCCAGCACCATGGTTTAAAGCTAAATGCCAAAAAATGTATAGTCATACCCTTTGGCAAAAGCAATGTGCCCACAAATTACCACATAGGTGGAAACCCATTAAGTACAGAGAAAGTTATTAGGGACCTGGGGACCCAAATTGATAGCAATCTCTCCTTTGAAAACCACATTGCCAAAGTGGTTAGAAAGACCTTCTACATAGCCCACCTCATCACGAAGGGTTTCACATCTAGATCAAGAGAGGTAATCATGCCCCTTTATTCATCCCTCATCAGGCCCATCATAGAATACAATGCCCCTTTTGGGATGTACCTTACCCGACACCTGCAGCAATTAGAAAGACCCAAAAAGTATCTCACCAAGAGGATCAAGGGTCTCAAACAGATGCCATATGCTGCTTGGTTAAAAAACTCCAGCTCTACTCAGTTGCATACCGCCTACTTTGAGGCGATCTATGCCTGACATACAAAGCTATGTCAAATCCAGAATTAATGGACATGCTCCACCTCAGTAAATCTAAATCCCTTAGAGCCACACGCTCGAGGGACTTGAACCTCAGCACAGAAATAAATAGAACTTGTTGGAGGGACAGGTTCATAACCCAGAGGCTCCCTTCGCTCTGGAATAGAATTCCAGTTCATGTGAGGCAGAGCACCTCACTTAATCTCTTCAAGAAGAATCTCGATAGGTGGATGGGGGATCGTAGGTTTGTCCCAGGGATTACTCCTGTGTCACTATTAGACAGATGCACAGTAAACTAAACCTTAAAAAGGGCACAGTATACTCAAATCAAGGGGTGGCGTAAGCCATACAGAATCGGGCTAGGCTTATAATTGCCTCAGGGCAAATAGCCCAGTATGAACCTATGAACCTATAAAGATAGCGATTGTGATAATTCAGAAATTCAAAAATCAGTCGAAGAGTAAGCGACTGCCACTGTTGCAACTGTCGTAGAACACGGAAATGAGAAACTTCAAGAAGAACTAACTGTGAAAGAACATGATACAGTCAATACTTCAGGTACACATCATTTAGAAAATCCTGATGTAAAATACGATGATCCTGGTACGTGGCCTTAAATAATTTCAAATAACCTGCAACAAGAAATAGTAAAACTCACCACCTTTCAAGAAGTCCAAAAGATATGTAAGAAATTGCCAAAGGATGTTGTTAATGGTAGAGAAATGCAAGAGTTTCTTTTATAGAAAAAAATGAAAGATAATAGGACAAGTGAACATTTTCCACGAGAATGGCTAACATGGAGTGCATCAAAAGAAATTCTTTACTGCCTACCATGTCGACTTTTCTGCGATCCACTTAACAAAAATTTAAGCTGTTTATCTCAAGAAGGATTTTCACCTAAAAATAAACCTTGGAAAAAGTTATATGACATTTTGCCATCTCATGAAAATAGTGCTGAACATAGGAAACAATATGTAGTTTGGAAACGTCTTTTGGATTCATTAAAAGGACATGGAATCGATAAAACCCTCCAACTCCAAATTCAGTCTAAGACAACCAAGTGGAAAGCTATTCTGCAATGAATTTTAGACATAACACTTTTTTGGCATCTAGAAGTTTAGCATTTCAAGGAGAGAACACAACATTTGGAAATGTCCACAATGGAAATGTTTTAGGGCTTTTGGAACTAATTGCAAAATATGATGAAGTAACATGACAACACCTTGCTAAAGTTCAACAAAATCAGAGAGAAGAAGGAAGAAATATGAAAGGATCTGTCCATTATTTGTCGTGGTAGTCTCAAAATGAGTTTATAGGCCTTTGTGCAGACCAAGTTCTTAACACCATTCTGGATCAAAGAAGAGACTCAATTTTTTATGGCATAATTGTTGATGCAACACCAGATATCTCGCACAAAATGTCCTGATTTTCAGATATGTATTTCAAAACAAAGATTTAAATGAATTTGAAGTAAATGAACATTTCATCAAATTCATAAATTTTCCTGGGAAACTGGATAACTGAAGAAATACTTGTTACTCTTGAAAAACACAATATACCTCTTCAAGATTGCCATTTACAAGGGTATGATAATGGGGCCAATATGCATGGTAAAGTAATCAGCGTTCAAACCCGCATCCTAGAAAAGAAATTTGCAGTGTTCTCCCCTTGTGGTGCACATTCATTAAATCGGATAGGAGTGAATGCTGCAAAAATCAATCCAGATGTTATAACATTTTTCAGAAATATAGAGAGATTGTACACTTTTCTTGCTCATAGTCTTGCACGCTGGGAGGTGCTTAGAAAACACATACTATTATCTCTTCAAAGTGTGTCTGAAACAAGATGGAGTGAAAGAATTCTAGCTGTGCGTCCAGTCATCAAACATTACCTCAGTGTACTTGGTGCGATAGATGACATTCTTAGTGAGATGGCTACAGGATTAACTCCTTCAGCACTAAATACGCTTAAAGGTTTGAAGAAATATTTCAGTTTTTATAAAGGTCTGTTGTTGACAATATTCTGGCATAAAATACTAGCCAGTATTAATAATAAGAATATTGCCATACAAAGCAAAGGATTATCTCTTGATATAGTGACCGCCTTGGTAAAAGACGTAGCGGAAGAAATTCAGATGCGCGATTCGTGGGAAAACATTGTTCATGGAGCTAAAGCAGTTGCTGCAGCAATAGAAATCCAACACGAATTTCCCAAAAAGTGCACAAATTCTGAAAACTGTGAAGAAGACTTCCAAAATTCTGTCATGTACCAAGTGTTGGATTTTATTATCAATGATATAAAAACAAGATTTGAAGCAGCGAATAATAATTGAGAATTATTCTCTCCAATTTTAAATTTTCAGGATTTGGACAAAGATCGGCTAACCACAAAAGTAGCAATACTTGTAAAAGCTTACGAAAGAGATTTTTTGGATGATTTAATAAATTAAGTACTTCACCTTAAAACATTCCACAAGACCGTTTTTGGTTCAGAAAGGTCACCAATTAAACTTCTTAATTTAATATATGAAACGATTTGCAAGAAATATTTGGCAATATTTGCATTGCATTGAAATAATTTTGTACTGTTCCAATAACTGTCTCGTCGGCTGAGAGATCGTTCAGTTCAAAAGTTAAAAATGTGGCAAAGAAACTCCACTAGCCAAGAGCGGCTTAATCATTTGGCAATTGTATGTAAAGAAGATTTTGCTAAAAAAGTCGATAACTCAAACATAATTGAAAAATTTGTTGTAATGAAAGCTAGAAAGTACACTTTTCAATAATTTTGTTGTTTTTTTTTTTTATATAAATATAATTATGGGGGCCCTCAAAAAAATCTAGCCTTGGGGCCTGCTTCAGCATGTGGGGTCCATGACAGCAGGTAAACTCTGTTCATCTGGTAATTGTTCATTTCAGTGATGGGCAGTCTTTAACCAACCACATGAAGAAAGCTTCCAAACTATCTGGACCTCTATCAGTAAATACAATTCTGGTTAGGAGAACTATTGGATGCTATCTGAAAATCCACCAGCTGCCAGATGAAATGTCGAAGCTGTATCCAAAGACCATCGCCTAGCTACTAAAAATCTGATCACCGCATTCTATGTGTAGCTTCTGTGACTTTTGGGTGTCAGTAGACAGAGAAATTAAACTATACCTGATGCTTGGTGATACTTGCAAATAAAAAAGAAAGAAAAGAAAAACCTGTATCTGTATTTATAAGAAAGACAATGGCCTCTACTTTAATCATATTATTGATGCAAAGAACGTCAATTCTCCTTGAGGTACGGCACTATCATTAATCATGTAACATCAGGACAAATAATTAAAGTCACTTTCATTTACAGTTGATTAGAGATCTATATGTACAAATAAGCTGTTAAGATACTGTAAACCCTAACCCAGTAAGCTACAGCAGAAAGAAAAACATACCTTTTAGCCCACAGTAAGTCAATATAGCTCACATTGGCTTCCTAACATATTGCTGCCTGACCACTGTCTGACTTGTCATTTGAGCAAGCATGTTTTGTCAGTTAATCCGTATCTGAATGGATGACTAGAATGAAATTCATATGAGAAGAAACAAAAGATGCCAACACCATCTATAATTAATCCATTCCAGTCCTCTGGATTGATGATGATATTAAATTCAGCTAGCATGTATGACATTCTAGATAACATGATGCAGTATTGCAGATAACAGACCAGTCAACAAAGTGACAGAGGAAAGTAGGCATTCAAATTGAATCTGTGATGGAAAAAGCAACAGCTACAGAAGGCTAGAAACTCACACTGTTCCACACGCAGAAGGCCTTACTCTACCATAACCACTCCATATATAAAACATCTATATGAATATCTTTATCTCAGCAGTGACATTCTGCATTTTGTTATTTTTGGTACAAAGAATTTGGTGGCAGTATATCTTTGGATGTTTCCCTTCCTGGACATAATGTCGCAGTCCATGATGGCTGCCATATGTTGCAATCCCCTGAATAAGAGCCTTAGTTACAGCCATACTATAGAGTGATCCCTATATGATATGGAGCTGATAACAGACTTAAGATTTCTTATCAGATAGTATTAGTATAGTGGTTGCAGATTCCTTGTGGACAGTTAAGGTGTTTGTACCGAATCATCGACCACAAATACATGGTACAGCCCATCTACTAGCATTTTTCCCTGGGTCAAAGCAAATTTAAATATCATGTTATTTTTCTTCTAATTCAACTAGTGGACAATTACTGGCTATAGTATTGTGACTAGATTGTTTAGCTGAAGGGCAAGAGCTTGGTGACTGTTAATTATTTCAATAGCGCTTAAGATGTAGTTCTTTAATCAATGAATCAAATGTGTGAGCAAAATAATTGACACAATCCTTAGTTTGCAAAATCTAGACCTATTACCAGACTGTGAAATTTACAAACATTACCACGTTAGCTATTGCACTTTGGAAAGTTCAGCCATATGATATGTAGCCTTTACCTAATGCAGTGGCTTAGACCAGTTTGCCAAGTATCACAGGCAAAGTCAAGAAGTTTGTTACATTTAGCTGTATGTTCAATATGAGTACTTGTAGGTTGACGGTGTCTTACTCTTCTTAATATACATTTTACTAGAGTTTTTTTACAGAAAGAATATAAAAATGGTATAAACATCTTTGACATTTGAAAATACAATTAACAATGCTCACAAATAAAGGTAGTTATTAACCTTTGTGTTGTCCCATTTATATATTTAACTCACATTTCAGCATGCAGAAAAGAAGAAAGTTTGTTACTAGATATATAATGGGTAAGGAGTGAGTTCAGATGGATTTCAAATCCCAAGGTGTTCTTTATTATATGGATGGGTCTTATAAGTTAACAAAGAAATATCAAATACGTATTTAGACATCATTGCATTAGACTGTTTCTCCCTATAACTAGTTGCTTATTTACTTTTTAGTAGTTTAGTTGATAGGTGTGAAGAAATGTAAATATAAATTTTCTTTTAAGAGACAGGTGAACCTGAATGACATTGCCACAGTAATGGATGCTTTAATTACAGCACACAAAAATGTTTGAATTAAAGAACTCTAATACCACACCATTATACAAAACAATTGCAACATATAGATGGATATTAAGGTCAGAATCAATTACCTGAACATATAACACCAGCATCTTTTTTATGTCCACAATTACTCCAAAACCAGCCACTGTTTGGGCATTCCCACACATAGGATTCCTTTCCTCTGCAAGCTACATCATCCATGAGGATATAGCCTGAACCAGGACCAAAGTAGGCATTTCCAGGAGCAGCAATGGCTTTTCCACAGCCCAGCTGCCTGCAGACCACATCAGCATCAACCAAATCCCAGTCATCATCACACACTGTACCCCAGGTTCCGTAGTACAGGATTTCAACTCTTCCAGAACATTGGTCTTTCCCACCAACAAGCTTCAGAAGGTGATCTTGATAGAAAGAGAAACACTTTTCAGCATTAAACATTGATGAAGTACTAATTATTTGCCTTACAATTTATGCATTACATATATAAGATAATTATTTGATTCCATTATCAAGCCTTATTTTGGGTCAGGATTTGATTTAATTACAAAGAACAGAAAGACTGACTATACAAAAATGGGCAGTTTGTATACTACAACAGTGAATATATTTTCCTGCTTGCACTTTGCATTCTTTATGTAGGGGCTAAGACCACCAAAGCGACAGAAAAAAGCTATCTACCATATGAGGCTAAATTTTGCAACAAGTCAGTATCACGCAAGAGACCAAAATGTAGTATATCAGGGATTCAAATGGACAGATGATAAGTCAGCAAGTAAATGAGAGCATTACTGCTGAAATTGAATTAATCCTTAAGTCTTGGTGAGTACCATCATGAGGTGGACCCTGTTTTTCACCAAATCTCTCCAAGACAACACTGATATATAAACTGTATTTATATAGCATATATCATGGACAGAAGTAGGTTAAAAATTAAAAAAGATGGCTGGGTGCACAAGACCTAGGATAAGAACATTTCCAATCCTGGTAGACACACTAGTGCCAGGACTGGAAAAGTGTAGAATCCTCAAAATAAGGAAGCATTCCTACAATGGGGCCAGGCCCAGGGGGAGGATGGCCCACCTGTTGTAGAAGGAAGTAGTAATCCACAAAAATCACAAAAACTGATAGGCCAAAGAAGAGCCATAAAGACGATAAAGTGGACTATTGAGGATAAGAAAGAAATTATGTACTGTTACTATTATGCAAAAAGCCCAGAATTTCCAGATACAAGATATACAAAGCAATTAAGAGAAAAGGTAGAGATAAGAAAAATGTTTCCACAACAAAAACTGTCAAAAGCTTCAAATAAAAATTTGTATTCACTAATACAACAGATTTGTGAAAAACAGTATATAGATTAAAAAACTTCGGTCTGTTTGGAAAAAAGAAGCATCTGAGGAAGTGCGAAAATATAAACAACAAAACCCAGAGATTTTTGAAAAGTATAAAAAAGAAATATGGACATGGGAAAGAAAGAGAGATTTGATATGGTGCAACATTTATGCAAAGGAGAAAGCCAAATTAATCCGTATAAAGAAGGCAGTCCCAGAGATATTCAAAGAGAAATACAGGCAAAGGCATCCGGATATAGAAAATTTTGCAATAAAAAAACAATATCACAAAGAGAACAGGTAGAAAAGAAGACTAGTAAAGTAGAATTTAAAAAAAAAATTGAAGTTATGGAGTGCCTGCGAAGTGAAGGATTTGGTGTAGAAGGTCTAAACAGGTTACATCACAGTAAGATGGAGTGAGTCCACAAAGTAAAGAGAATCAGGAAGATCAGGAGACATCTGAAGAAAAAATATGGATATGGGAAAAAAAAGAGATTTAATATGGTGTAATATTTATGCAAAGGAGAAAGCAAAACTAACCAATACAAAAAGGGCAGTACCAAAGATATTTGAAGAGAAATACAGGCAAAGGAATCTGGACATGGAAAATTTTACAGTACAAAAATAAGAAGACAAAGAGGAAAAGCAGAAAAGGAGATTGCTAATGGAGAAGTTAAAGAAATAGAAACTGAGGTTATAGAGTACCTTCAAAGTGAAGGATTCAGTGTAGAAAATCTAATTCAGAAAGCACCACAACAGGCTATAGCAATGGATATCCTAATTAAGGGGAAACCTGTGGAACAGGAAGCTATTGGTCAGGTGCCATAGGAAGATATTTTGGAGCCTTCCACAGGAAACTAATAGGAACATTCACTTGAAGCTAGATAGCAAGGGAAGGAAAGGAAACTGTGGAACTCTGATGCAGTCAATGTTGAGGAGTGATAGGCCAGTGAGTTCCCATATGACAGAGCAACGGATGGCACAGGATGAAACTAAAGAGAATGTGCCACAAGAAGATGCTATAGAACGTTCTATAGAATGTCCACAAATGGAAAACAAAAAAGGTGCCCTCAGGTTAGAAGAAGATGAGCTAAGAGAGGTGTTGCTTGATTTAATAGACATGGATAGACATATTAAGATCAGTGAAAGAAACAGACTGCAGAAAGTCAATAAAACCCAAAAAGTCAGAAGTTGATAAAACAAATGAACACAGTAATTAGGACTGTCCATAGATATCCATGTGATATAACAGAAGTAAACAGGATATCTTACTGTGCAGCTAAATTAATAACTGATAAAGTTCTACTACAAGAACACAGGGTAGTGAGGGAAAGGAAGGGGAGAAATTGAATACCATCATGGAAATATCGAATAGAGAAAACTATAAAGCAATTACAAAAAGTGTCACTGTTAGAAGAATATAGAAGAGGGAACAGATCAGCAAAAATACTAAGAAAGACATGATAAAAGCAATGTGCAGTATTAGAACAGACCAGGATCTGTCATGCACTATCACAAATAAACTAAAAATCTCAGCACAGGTGGAAAAACTTATAAGATATGCAGATAAATATAAAGGAAAACTACAAAATAAGCAATTTATTGATGACCCAAAAATGTTTTATAGAGAGTTGGGAAACAAGGTAAAGGGAATTGAAAGATCGCCAAAAAAAGAAAAAATATATACATTTTGGAGAAGTATCTATGAAGACCCTGTGGAACATAATAAAGATGCTAAATGGATAGAAGAAGTAAAAGAAAGAATAATAAGTTTAAAGGAGCAGGATATGAAATGGGATGAAGTATCAGCCAAAGAGACTGAAAAAAAGTTAATAAAAGCCTCTAATTGGAAAACCCCAGTCCCAGATGCAGTACCTAACTTTTGATTAAAAGTATTAACATCTTTGCACAAAGATTTAGCCATGACTAAGAACTATTTATATGCACACCCTGAACAGACACCAACCTGGCTAACAACAGGAAAAACAATGCTCCTACATAAGAGTGAACCTACAAGCTACCCTAAAAATTATAGACCAATAACTTGCCTTCCAACGATGTATAAAATATACACAGGAATTGATGCTAACAGAGTTTATAGTCATTTAGAAGAAAACTCAGTTATGGCGGTAGAACAAAAGGGCAATAAAATAAAGTCATGTGGAACAAAGGATTATTTGTTGTTAAATAAAGTCATAGTGGATAACTGTAAAAAGGGGAAGAATCTTAGTATGGCATGGATTGACTACAAAAAAATGCATTTGATAGTATCCCACATTCATGGATAAAAGAGTGCTTAAAATGTATCTAATGTTATATAAAAAATCAATGCATACCAGGATTATATATTCCTCATTCTGAAGGAGGTATGGGCCTCCTCAAAACTGATTACATGTATAGATGTGCAATCATAGGACTGCATACATATCTGCTGACCTCACAAGACCCAAACATAGTGAAAGTTTTGAAACACAAGGAGAATAAATCTAAGATGACTTATCTGCTTAATCTAGCAGAAGCATATTGGTATCATGCACAAATGGAAATCAAACTAGAAGTAGATAAAAATCAGGCAGCAAATGAATATGTGCTAAAAACAAAAGAAAGAATATAATGTGAAGGACCAGATGAGAAAGCAAGAAATGTGCAAAATGCATAAATATAGTTGCAAGTATAGAACACATCTGGAAGAACCTCATGTTGATCAGGAATGAATGCAGCAATGGTTAAGAAGAGGAGAATTCAAACCAAGAGATGAAAGGTTGATATTGGCAGTCCAAGATAGCTGGCTGTGTACACATTGGTTTACAAAGTCCATTGAACATGTGGGAGAAACAGACAAATGCAGGTTTTGTAAAACCAAATTGGAAACAGTTGCACACCTTCTGGCTTGTTGTGACATACTAATGGCAGAAGAACTGTATACTGAAAGGCATAATAATGTGGCAAGATTGTTGTACTGGGGATTGTTCAAACATTATGGTACTGAAGTGGCTGAAAAACACTGGAAACATAAGCCACAAAGCATCACAGAAAATTATGAAGTTTACATCACATGGGATCATCCATTACCAACAGTTCAGATGCTAGAAAACTGGATATAGTGGCCCATGAAAAGAAGACAAAAGTAACAGTGATCAATGAAATTGCCACACCCGGTGACTACAGTATCTTGCATACAGAGAGATACAAAGTCATAAAATATCAGGATTTGCAGGCAGAAATGAGAGTAATGTGGAAGAAAGACACCCAGACATTACCAATAGTAGTAGGAGCAATGGAGCTTATAAAAAATCTACAATTGTATTTAGATATGTTATCAATACATGTAACTCCATAAAAATTGCATAAGGAGTCATTACTGGGCACATTGCAGGTAGTACAAAGAGCACATCTGGCTGACATCAAAGATTGAAACAATACTAATTTCATGAACTTTAATTGTACTTTGACTTAAAAATGGGGTCCATTCCCATCATGGTATTAGAAACCCAAAAGATTTGGAGAAATTAAAAAAGGGATAAAGGCAATAATATTTATATTGAGTGTATAGGTATGACACCTCCCACAATGCCTTTATTCAGTAATACTAGTAACTTCAAATATAATATATAATACACTCCTTCAAGTCCAGTGGGACAGTACAGCAGTGGTGGGGTGTTGTTTCATTATAATGCTTGATTTTCCAGTTCATTTCTTGGCTGGTTGTCTTCTGTGAAGAGTCATGTTTTTTATTTTATTTTATTTTATTTTTGTTTGTTAACTGGAGTAGAATACTAGTCCAAATGGATCATTTTCAGATATGGTCATTAATGGAGAAGGTAATAGAAGTATAAGAATATAATATGATTTCCATTTACATAGATATTTTACTGGTGCCTCAGCTTTCCTCCAACATGCCAAAGACATACCGATAAGTGAATTCATCCCCTGAATTACATATAAACAAATGCAGTTTTCTAATGAGTGTGCTAGTTCTGTAAGTGTGTGTGTGTGTGTGTGTGTGTGTGTGTGTGTGTGTGCGTGTGTGTGTGCGTGTGTGTGTGCGTGCATGTGCATTTGCATGCACACACACATGCATGCCTGTGTGATAATACATGTATGTTCTGCAGTAAACTGGACTAGTCCTCTGATGAGTGTTGCTTACCAGGAATATGGGTCTGGCTTCCCTGTGATCTTAATATTTATAAGATAGCAGATTGTTTTGTGCAGCTGTCTTTAAATGAGTTACCATTGAAAGGTACATGAGATATAAGGCTTACAACAAAAGGAAGTGCATGCAATGAAGTAGCACAAAAGAAGGTGCTAAACACTTTTTTATGCATTGTGTTAGGGGATTTCTGGAAAACATATAATGAATATAAAAAATAAAAATAAAAATGTAAACTCAAAAGCTAATAATGTATTGAAATTATAAAAAGATATGGAATTTTGATGAGGAAGATGTCAGACAATTTTGTATAGTAAAAGTTGGAATTTTAATTTGGCTATTAAAAAACTAAAGTTTTGGTTATGACAAAAAGAACGGGAGGTTAAAAGTATGGAATATTTTGTTGCCTGAATATATATATATATATATATATATATATATATATATATATATATATATATATATATATATATACATATATATATATGGGTCTGCTTTGTCCCATTGAAGGTACACCTCCTCGAAACTCAATTTTGCTTCTCCAGTTTCATGAAAATTCATTTATCAGAAAATGCACATTTACAAAACTACAGTTCAATTAACAGAATTCACCGGTGGTGCAGGTATGGTATTCCTTAACTGGTGTATGGGAGGGGAGGTTGTTTTTGTAGATCACAGTAGAGTGAGGATAAGGGAATATTTCCTTTTCCCCAGTGTAGTGCGATCTTGGAGTTAGTATATATTAGTATGGGTGCCCCTGCATAAGTGAGTTTAGTATATTTGTTTTTTATTGTTCATTGTACTGTAGTTTTGCAAAAGTGCATTTTCAGATAAATGCCTTTTTGCAAAACTGGACATGCAAAATTGAGTTTCGTGGAAGTGTAATTTCAGTGGGTCAAAGTAGATCCTTACACACACACACACACACACACACACACACACACACACACACACACACACACACACACACACATACACACATGCATATACATAAGATTCACTAGCACAATCAAAGGTTTATATGCTCACAGATGTATACTAGTCTAATGACCACTGGGCCCTGTATAAGCCTACCCATGCATCCCAAATGTATCTGTGAAGATAGGTGAAGGCTGCCAGCCTAGCCAGATAGAATTTTGTAAGTATTAATGTAAGCCACAGTGAAAAGACTGCATTGGATATTGAACTGCAAAAATGTAACAACATTGCACTCTGCTTGTTGTAAGAAAGCTAAGTCAAGCATTTCATGACTGTCTTTGACATTAACATTTGGAACCGATATGTCTAGCGGGAGGCATCCTGCCTATTGTTTTAAGACCAGAGTTAATGGCTAGAATTTATATGTATAAATGTCCTTTATTGCTCTGGTTTCTGACCAGGTGTAAAGAATGTAAATGTAGTTTCTGTTAGCCTGGGAGCACCAGAGAAGTGTGAAGAATGATGTCATGTGAAGCAGCTCTGTGTTATCAATTTAAAGAGAGAAATAATCAGAAAGCTCAGAGCATTTTGTCTTGAGAACATCCAACATCACCAGCACTGTTTTGCTCTATATGTAAGTTATGTAGAACTGTGTTTTCTCTTAGACATAGCTAGGAAATAGGAAGATTAGACTAGTTTGTTTTTCTGTGATGTCAGAACTTTTGCTACTGTATTGTTGTGACTTTCGGTTTTTCCCAGTTAGGGGTTGCCACAGCAGAACGCCGGTCCGCTAATGATTGGCAGTTGATTTTTACATACCAAGCTGCCAGCCCTGATGCACAACCTTCAACGAAGGTTTGCCCATTCACGCATGTCTCCACGCAGAAGGCGGTCTGAGAGTCGAACCAGACAGCGTCCTCCTGTGAGGCGACAATGCTACCGCAGCACCACCACCGCAGATAACTTTTGCTACTGTATTATTTTAAGTATATTTCTGTGATCTCTGAACTCTTGACTAGCACTGTGTAGTAAGAAGTATTGTCTTGTGTTTTTATTATTTATTATTAAATATTTTTTTAACTTTTCCGCTGTGGCTGTTTTATGAAGAGTTAATTTAAGCTAAGAGTACATTGCATGTATATAGTGATATTGTACCAAGTCACTCTAATAAGCCTTGGCTGTTCAGTCACACTTACCATTTGGATAATAATATTGCACAGTAATAATTGGACACCCTTCATAAGGGCCTTTGAGTAGCTGATAAATATTAGCGGGTGGTGGCAGCTGGTATTAACTTTTAGACTGGGCAGAAAAGAGGCGCAGCTGGAGAACCTCTCCCAGCCTTCCCAATGAGTGTCTGTGTGGTTGTGTGTGTCAGTGTGTGTCAGCTACTTGGGCAGGGACATGGCACACTGTTTGGACAGAGAGGGTGCTGGAGGTTTTAGCTTGCCCACTAGGCTGAGGTCTGGACCCTATAGCTGTGCCAGTGGGGAGTCTTATTGGGGACCTGGAGAGTAAGGGAGAAATCAGCTCCAGACTGACTGTGATCTCTGTGTGATCTTAAGGGAAATTGTGCTTTACTATGTGTGTATTTATTATCCTTTCCATATATATGGACACCCCTTGCTGGTGTTAGTGGTGAGAATTGAAGCTCCTTGATTGCTGGGCCAGGGGACAGGTGTCACATATTAATTGGTGGCAGTGGTGGGATATCCACACCACATATTAAGTGGATGGAAAATACTAATTGGTTTGTAGTGTGGGTAGAGTGAATTCCTGTAGCTTGTGTACAGTGGTCACTGAAGTTGTTTTGTACTGTAAATCAGCCACGCAGTGAACACCCAGAGTTCAGATCACCATTTTTTTATTTCTTTTGTTAGCTTAGTTAGTCAGGGAGAGCAGGAAGTAGGTCACCAGAGGAGTACAGAAAGCTGACAATGAGCCAGCTGGCTGAGATGTGCCAGGCTAGGGCACTGGTGCATGAAAACCTGACTAAGGCAGACATGATTGCAGCTTTGGTCAGAGCTGTATCAGAAAGCAGCAACCAGGAGGATGATCAGACTGGCAGTGGAGATGTACCACCCTCAGAGAATGGACAGCTCAACCTTTCTGCAAAGGACTTAAAAATCCATCTGGAGCTAAAGAGACGAGTTGCAAGGCAGACTGTTGGAAATAGAAGCAACTGAGAGACTGCGATGTCTGCAGGCTGAAGAGAATAAGAAACTGCTATGCTTGGAAGCTGAGGAAAAGGAGAGGCAGAGGCAGCATGAGAAGGAGATGCTGACTCTTTTCCAGAGTCATGGAGGTAATGGGGAAGGGAGTAACTGGACCCTAGAAGCACAAAAAAAGTCAATACATTTCTTCCAGAGTTTAAAGAGGGAGATAATTTTGATAGTTTCATTCATATGGTTGAGAGTGTATGTAAACAGTATGATGTTGACCAAAGGCTCTGGGTACCATTCCTGACCCCCTTACTCCATGGGTAAAGCTGTAACTATGTTGTCTAAACTTGCTGATTGTTAATATTTTGAATATACTGCTGTTAAAAATCACTTGTTAGAATGTTTTAAGCTAACACCTAAAACATATAAGAAAAAGTTTCACGAGCATAGAAGCAAGGCAGATGAAAGTGTATGTGAATATGTTGCTGAACTGAGCACTTATTTTCATAGGTGGGTGAGTGGATGTCAGGTCACCACTTTTGAAGGGCTGGTTTTGGTGAGGGAACAAGCCCTTAGCATGTATGTTCTGCAGTAAACTGGACTGGTCCTCTGATGATGAGTGCCTGATGACATGATGATCTGTTTAGCTGATAGACAATGTGCTGCTTCAGATGAGTTGGGGAAGATGGGAGACCTATACTTAGGAAGCAGGGCATCCTTGCACAGGAAAAGGATCCCCAATACTGCTCATTGGTCTAAAGGAACACATGGTGGGCAGCACAGACTATCCCAACAGAATTTGTCATTAGCAGGGGAACCCACTAGTCCAGGTACACATCCAGGAGCTAGAGTTAAATGTTTTGAATGCAACCAGTGGGGCCATGTGGCATACAGATGTCCATGGAGGCAAGGTGGAGAACAAAAGGTGAGAGAGCCAGTAAGTGGGAAAGACAAAATGCCAGTAGTGGGTTGTCTTGAGATAACAGGGGTACCAAACTACCATCCTGCAGATGTCCTGATAGGGAAGGATTTGGATGAGGCAGTACCATGTGCTTATGCAGTTACATGTAGTCAGGCTAGGGGACAAGCATGTGGGTCTGGTAGCCTGGGGGAGACTCAGACAAACTGCATACTTGCAGCCAGGACTGGTGAGATAGTTACTTCACGGAGGGAGCTACTCTGTAGCAGTAAGACTGAAGGTGAGCCACAGCTGCTTGTAGGTACTGATGTTCCTTTATACAGAGGGACTGCAAAGGTAGAGGTGAGTAGTAGTACCCATGCTGACAGAGAGGCACCACTGTCAGAGGATGCCAGACTTCCTGTCAAAGGGGAGCTGGGAAGGGTTACAAAGAGAGAGAGTTGAGACAGGCTCAGCTCTCAGATCCTACATTGCAAGGCCTGAGGCAGGTAGCTAGTGAGGCACCTGATTCTCAAGGGAAGGTGGAATCTGTTTACTGGGACAAAGGGTTACTGTATACAGAGTGGACCCCTGAGGGAGGGCTAGAAGGTGAGAGGGTACAGCAGTTGGTAGTGCCTAAAGGCTACCATCTGGTGCTTCTAACCATAGCCCATGATATTCCCTTTGCAGGTCATATGGGCATAAATCGTACAAAGAGACATATTATGCAGAGCTTCTATTGGCCTGGAATTTCCAGAGATGTAACTTGGTACTGCAGGGCCTGTGAGCAGTGCCAAAAGGTAGGCAAGGCAGGAGACAAGGTGAGAGCTCCTTTGATGCCTTTGCCTGTGATTGCCATTTCAGAGGGTAGCTATGGATATTGTGGGGCCTCTGAGTGCCCCAAGTTCTACAGGGAAAAAGTATATCCTAGTGGTAGTGGATTGTGCTACACGATACCCTGATGCAGTGACTCTGTCCTCCATTGAGGCAGAAAAGGTGGCAAATGCTTTGTTAGAGATTTTAAGCAGGGTAGGTTTCCCAAAAGAAATACTGACTGACAGAGGTGCCAATTTCATGTCAGACCTGCTGGCTTGTCTATGGAAGTACTGTGGGGTGAAGCACATGAAGACCACTCCCTACCATCCCCAGACTAATGGTCTGGTTGAGAGGTTAAACTCTACAATCAAGTCCATGTTATGGGCATTTGCAGACCAGTTTAAGAGGGAGTGGGACAAATATTTGCCCCATCTGTTGTTTGCTTACAGAGAGGTTCCCCAGGAATCCACAGGTTTTTCACCCTTTGAGTTGCTGTATGGGCATAGGGTGAGGGGACCTCTAGATTTAATTTGAGATAAGTGGGAAGGTGAGTATGAAGCTCACAAGGGGTCTGTTGTGGCATATGTCCTAAACCTCAGGACAAGCCTCAGAAAACTCATGGTCTTGGCCCAGGAGAACCTGGCAGAAGCCCTACAACAGAAAAAGGTGTGGTGTGACAGGAATGCTCGAGCTAGAGAGTATGCTGTGGGGCAGCAGATAATGGTTCTCATTCCTGTCAGACACAACAAGCTGCAAGCAGCTTGGGAGGGACCCTACAAGGTGGTAAGAAAGGTAAGTGATGTTAACTACATGGTGGAACTGCTAGGCAGGAGGCAGGGGTACAATTTGTACTATGTTAACATGATGAAACCTTACCATGATAGGGAGGCCCTTGTGCTGAGCATTTGCAGTGGATTGCAGGAGGAGTCTGAGGGAGATCTGGTGACTGATCCCCTCAGTGAGGCTTGGAGTGACACCTCAGTGGAAGAGCTAGCAATGTTCCAGCAGCTATCTCCTACCCAAGTTCAAGAAATCTGAGCAGTGTTACAGGAGTTTGGGAACATGTTCACTGGGAAACCAGGGTGCACTCACATGGTGCAGCACCGGGTGGATACAGGACCACAAAGGCCTATTAGGCAGATCCCTTATAGGGTACCTGAGAGAGTCAGACAGACTCTGAGGGAGGAGATACAGAAGATGTTGGAACTAGGGGTAATCCAAGAGTCCAACAGTCGCTGGGCCTCCCCAGTGGCACTGGTGCCAAAGAAAGATGGCAGCACCAGGTTATGTGTGGACTACAGGAAATTAAATAATCACACAGTCAGATGCTTACCCCTTGCCTAGGACAGATGAGGTCCTAGAGCAGCTGGGTGGGGCTAAGTATCTTACAACTATTGATTTTACCAAGGGTTACTAGCAGGTTCCCTTGACTCCCAGTGCTAGAGAGAAGTCAGCCTTTGTGACTCCTTTTGGCTTGTATGAGTTCACAAAGATGCCCTTTGGGATAGAAAAATGCCTTCAGATGCTGGTAGATCAAATCCTAGCAGAAGCAGGGGGGTTTACCCTTGCTTACCAAGATGATATTGCTATCTACAGCCATTCCTGGCAAGAACAACTTCAACATGTCAGGGAGGTGCTGGGCAGATTACAGAGGGCAGGGCTGACCATTAAGCCGAGCAAATGTCAGGTGGGTATGGCAAAGGTCTACTTCCTGAGCCTGGGAACACCAGAGAATTGTGAAGAATGATATCATGTGAAGCAGTTGTGTGTTACCAATTTAAAGAGAGAGAATCAGAGAGCTCAGAGCATTTTGTCTTGAGAACATCCAACATCACCAGCTCTGCTTTGCTCTATATGTAAGTCAGGTAGAACTGTGTTTTCTCTTAGATATAGCTAGGAAATAGGAAGATTAGACTACTTTGTTTTTCTGTGATGTCAGAACTTTTGCTTTTGTATTATTTTAAGCATTTCTGTGTGACCGCTGGACTCTTGACTAGCACTGTGTAGTAAGAAGTATTGTCTTGTGTTTTTATTATTTATTATTAATTTTTTTAACCTTTCATCTGAGTTAATTTAAGCTAAAAGTACATTGCATGTATATGGTGATACTGTACCAAGTCACTAGTCACACATCATTTGGATAATAATATTGCACAGTAATAATTGGGGACTCTTCATAAGGGTTTTTGAATAGCTGATAAATATTAGCTGGGTGGTGGCAGTGATTTCTAATGTATAGTCTGGGTAAAAGGGGCACAGCTGGAGAACCTGTGCCAGCTCCCCCCCCCCCCCCAGGAGTGTCTGTGTGGTTGTATATAACTCTTATCTCAAATTGGGTGTGTGTCAGCTAATTGGGCATGGACACAAAGCACTGGTTGGACAGAGAGGGTGCTGAAGGTTTTAGCTTACCCACTAGACTGAGATCTGGACTCTATAGCTGTGCCAGTGGGGAGTCTTATTGGACCTTGAGAGAAAGAGAGAAACCAGCCCTAGACTGACTGTAATCTCTGTGTGTTCTTAAGGGAAACTGTACTTTACTGTGCATGCATTTATTATCCTTTCCCTATATGGATGCCCCTCACTGGTGTTAGTGGTGAGGATTGATGTTCCTTGACTGCTGGGCCAAGGGCGTCACAGTATCCTTCAAGTATTTTGAGCCTTGGAGGTTATTTTAGGGAGTATATATGTATATATATATATATATATATATATATATATATATATATAAATCAATATATATATATATATATATATATATATATATATATATATATATATATATATATATATATATACATATATACACACACACACACATACACACATATATAAGCTAGAGTATGATTTGTAGGCTGCTTCTCTCCATTAGAGACATAGGTGCTAGATCTGTGGTGAATTTTCAGTTTCAGTACAATGATCCTGTTATATTTGAATAAGATTAGGGAATAACTCAGCTTCACATGGATGAGAAGCCTGTTCTAGAGGAGGGTGATTCTCTGAGACACTTATCTGTCCCTGTATTTATGCTTCTAGCAGTGTTCTAGTTACTATATTGAGTAGTTCAGATGCAATTTGTTTTGCAGATGTGCAGAATGTCCATCAGAGTGGGATCCAAAGATGCCTTGTATGCCAGGCACAGATTGCCTCTCAGCAGTCTGCATGAAACCAAACACAGAGGTAGAGCTTGGAGGTGATTTGCATAGGCCATGTTTAGGCCATGTTCTTTACACCCTGTCTTCTTTTTGTGAATATCTCTGTGGATGTTCCAGTTGCTGCATATGCCTGGTAAGGAATGTAGCAACGGGGGCATTGTACTCAGTCATAGGTCTGATGAGGACCAAATACAAAAAAAAAAAAAGATGACCTCCTTGGACCTAGATGCCATGCTTTTGCTTATAAGATGAACAACATAGGATGACTTTCTTACTATTCATGTTGGTCAAAAATCAGGTTATTACCCATATACATCCCTGAATCTTTTAACTACTGTGTCCACTCTTGGGGGTGTGTTATTAATGAGGTAGTTTCTTAAGGTGGCTGACTGTCAAAGAGATACTACTATGCATTTCTTGTCATTGAGTTTTAAGCTTTGGCTTTGGCACCAGTAATTTGTTTGTGTTAGTCCTTCCTGTAGGATGTTGGTATCTTGAGGGGAATTATATGACTGCTTATTGTTTGCAGTCATCTGCAAACTGGGTTAGTCAGAGGCCTTTGATATTAGCTCTGACTTCCAAGAAGTAAATGCCAAAAAGGAGGGGGCCCAGCACAGAGCCACTAGTGACTAACATCCTTGTGGTGTTGGCTCACCTATCCTAACTGCCTGGGTCCTTTCTGAGACCCAGATGGTCATGCAGACCATAACATAGTGGGTAATGCCTAATTCCATGAGTTTGTTTACAATGCCCAAGTGGGACATTGTATCAAATACCTTAACTTGGAGACAAGGTAGGCAGTATGCATTGTTTTGCCCTCATCCATTGCCTGGTGACTTTTTCAAAAAGTCCACCAGGTTGAGTAGGCATGATCTGCCTTTGATGAAGCCATACTGGGTTGGATCCAGTGTCTGAAGGTTTCACATGTCATTATTAATCATATCCATGATAATTCTTTCCATGGTTTTCATGGGCTGCTTTTGTGCAGAGGAATGGCCATTGCATTCCTCCATTCACAGGCAGAAGGCCTGTCTGAAGGCTATGGTAAAATAGTGACTTCAGAGGTCTAGAGAGGTCATGCTTTAAGCTATTTAGGATGCAACCCATGATATTATTGGGAGACATCTATGCACTGCTCCTAGCTTAGAGACCACATTTACAACCTGCTGACTAGTGATAGTTGGGAAGTTATATTTGATGGTATTACTTGGAGGGTGGTTGAGGGGAGAGGGAGGTAAAAATGGAGCTGAATTTCTTTGCCAGCAGATTTGTTGTGTCTTCTGGTCCGATGCAAGTGGCTCCATTAGCAACTAGCTTAGCGCACTGTTGTGTACCGCTTTTGAGGTTTTAGATATTACTAAAGAAAGCCTTGTGGTTTTCTTGGCCTGGGAGGCTATTTTTACCTCAAAACTGGTATTGGTATATGTAATCTCCCTTCTTAGTTGTTTGTTTACATTGATGAAACAGTTTTTAGCCTTGTTGATATTGCACTTCTTAATTTTAGTTATGACATGTTTTCCTTTTGTTGTACAGTCTGTTTATGCTTGAATTCTACTAGGGTATTTTTTTGTTTGTTTGTTTGTCTTGGACTTGTTTCTAATAGACACAGCTGATTCTATGCATCTACTATTATAATTGTATGGGGTTTCTGTGTACATTTCTGCACAGGCAGCTGTGTTCTCCAGGTTGGGTAGGGTTAAAATTTTGTCAGATTATCACTTAATAATAGGCCGTTTACCTTAGAGTAGTTCCTAACTATTACAGGGTTTGCTGGGGGTCACAACATTATTTATTTATTTATTTTATTTTGAAGGTGAAACCTTTATGGTCTGACCTTAACAGAGATGACACTACATGTGGAGGGAATATGCCGTGTTATCCCATATTTGTGGGCTCCACATCCAGTATGTTTACACCCTTAGTGGGCAAATGGACCAACTATTCCAGGGTGTTTGTGTTTACAAAGTCCCGGAATCTCTGGGCTTGCAAATCTGGGGTTGTGTAGGATTCCCAATTGACAGAGGGTTAAATCTGCATAAATATGGTATTGGGTTGAATGGGAAGTGTCTCCATCAGGTCTAAGAATGAGCTATGGGTTTTGTGGGACATAGAGGGTGATCTATAGCTTGCAAGAAGATTATATAGGATTATATCTATGATAACTTAGTCATAGAGAAGCTCAAGCACATCTTCCTGTTTAACCAACCTAGAGGTATGCCTGTTTTGATGTAAAGCAAGATACCTCCACATTTAGTACCTGTCTGTGGAGTAACTGGTCTAACTGTGTGGAGGACATTGTATTCCTCCACTGCTGGTGTACTCTCAGCAGCTTTAAACCATGTCTCAGTAACTGAATAGATGGCTGCATGCTTCAAAGTGTGGACAGCTTGGAGGGAGTGGAGTTTCTTGATTAGGCTGCTGCCATTGATTAATTTAACACTAGATTCCCTTGTGCTGATTTTGCCAAGATGGCAGGTTTGTCAGTTTAGCATTGCCTAAAAAAAGGCCCTGTGATGAAGGATAAAGATTTAGAGAATATTCAGAAGCTTAGACAGGGCAGGTGCAGACCATCCTTGGCAAAGCAATACGGACTGTTGATCATATCCTCCCATGCTCATAAATGTTGTGCCAGCTTTAAATCACACCAGAAGCTATGCCAAATATTAAAGTCAGTTGTCTTTTGTTCATATTGTAGCATCATCTTCAGAGAAGGTAGACTGTTGCTCAGTGCTAGGCACATACAGCCTGTGACACACAGTCTGAAAGCTCCTTAAATTCTCTCCTCATATAGTCCAGGGAGGTATGTTTCAGATCATTTATGCCCACAGGGGCTATGACTGAGTCATACTGGTATTTGTGGTTCAGTGACACTCTATATAATAAACTGTGTCCTAGGCTGGTATAAGGATCTTTGGGAAAGGAACAAGCTGGAGGTGGTAATGCTGAAGAAGGGTGGCAAAAGGTTTAAGATTTTTTTCATGGAATGTAGTAGGAGTTTGTCATCTAATTAAAAAGCTGAAGAGAGGAAGTGGGAATAATAATAGTGCACAAGATAAAGCTGAAGAGGAAAGAGGAACTGAAAATGGGGGATAAAGACTGGAGAGTTGCTGATAGTAGTACAGAAAGAGGACATGGGAAAGTTGGATGTTGGTAATGATTGGACAGATACTGAATGTAAGAGTGAGGTAGTAAGGGAGGATGCCCAATGGAAGTAAGTTATGGTGGGCATCTGGTTGGGGGAGTTTCTGAAAGTAAGGATGTCCTCTTGGACCTAGTAAAGATGATCCAACAATTTTTACTGTTCTGTATTATGAATGGCAAAGGCTTTCACAGCACTGCGGTAGACAAATTACAGCAGGTGATTTTAGTGCAGTGGTTGATTTTGAATTAGACATGAAATACAGAGTGGGGAAAAAAAGGCCAATGAAAATGTTGCAGTTTGGTGAAGACAAATAGGAATGCATGGACATTTAAAGAAAGAAAGATATCCAAACATGAGAGAATATACTTTCAGAACAGAATTAGAGAAACCGGCCATCTGGTTGGACAGACATTTTGCTAAGGGTCTAAGATCCCAAACGTTAAATAAGTTGAGGATTGGTGTAGATGTATGCCTGACCATGCAGATGTCTTTGTGGGAATAAGAGTTTACAGTAGTTACATTAATAATTTAGGGGTGGAAATAGAAGCCATGGTTGTAACATTTTCTTGAATGGTGGGAAGAGGGACCAGAAAGGTTATTACAGTTCTTAGGAATGAATGAGCATAAACATGAGTTGTGGTTAGGTGACAGGTTGTAATTAAATATGCAATAAAAGGACAGATTATGGCTATGGAGAGGCACTGGTTCAGAGTAGAGGACCGGGGAACATATAATTTATAAAAGGGAGTGAGACTATTGCTAAGGGAAGTTGACTGTCATAAGCATGAGAGGTGCCAGAGTTGAAAAGAGGTATTGACAGAGTTATGAATCAAGGATATTACAAAGGGAGAAAGCTGTGGTGGGGAGGAAATTATTGAGAAGACAAGGTTTTTAATGGGCAGGAAATGAGAAATTGAAGAAGCTCTTGCCCTGTAAAATATGACAAAGGGTGAGGAAGGGGTTGATTACTGGGTTGAGAGGGAAAGAGTGATTTGATCAGATATGGAGGGTATGAAGCAAATTATGTGTGAATGTCATGGAGAAATTAATGCCTCAGACAGAGTTGAACTTTGGAGAGGAGAAAGGAGTCAAGCTCTGTTAAGGGAAGTTTTTAAATTTTTTGGATAGGCAAACAATAGATAGCATTACAGCATTTAGAGATAGAGCAGGTCTTTGGAGGGTTAAAGAAAGAAAAGTCCAAACAGACTATGGAATTCCTTGGGAGTTTTACAGAATGTCGAGTAGATGTTTAGCATGTCATTTATGTGCAGTGTTTAATATGGGGGGACCGCCACACCAGAATCTTTTTCATGAGCTAAGGTGGTGTTCATTAAAAAGGAGGGACAGGACAGGCTAGATTCAGGCAACTAGTGGCCCATCTCCCTTATTAACATGGATGTAAAAATCCCTGTGGCTATTAAGTCAAGTAAGGGTATGAGGGGATTTACCAAGTATTGTGGAAAAAACCCAGAGAGGATTTATTAAAGGGAGGACAGTGAAGGAAGGCTGGTGCCATTTAAGAGAGTTTGCAGAACAGGCAGGGGAAGAACAATGGACATTTTCAAGTGTGCTTTGTTGTTATATTATAGAGGTGTTTGATAAAGTGGAATTGACTTTTACATTTAGAATCGTGGAAGAAGTGGAGGTTTGGACAGAGGTTTCAGAATAGGACAGCAACACTGTACTGCTCATTTCTGGTACAGTTATTGGCTGATGGGAACTCACTAACTATATATCAGTAAGAATAGGAACAAGGCAGACGTGCTCACTTTACGTTATCTGTCAGTGCTTGTTATTGTGGCGTTAGCCCAGTGATTTGGGGAATATCTGACAGCTATTCAATGGTGATGGAAGATTTATTATAGCTTTGCAGATAGTTGTATGTTAGCTACTGACAAATTTGAGGTATTGAATAAATACAGGCACTTAAGTGGGAAGAGATGATTAGGCTTCTATGGGCTTACAATTCAAGGCCAGATGATTCATTGGAAAGGACAGAGGAATATGGAAAATTGAAGATCTTTTAAATCAGTGAAATATGGGGAAGGGGCAGGAGATTGTGATGTGGGAGAAATGCAGATATAAATGTCATTTAATACAATTGTGTTGGCTTCAGTCTGAACAGTAAACATGACAATGAAGCTGTGGTTGAAAATTAAGTCTGATTCCTAACTTACAGGCTAAAATAGTGTGAATTACAAATTTGTCAGGAAGAAAAGAAAGTATCACTTTAAGACTCTGAGGTGATTAAGCTCTATGCCAGGTAAAACTGTTGTAAATATGGGAGGAGAGGAATATCTGTGATTAAGCTGGAAAAGTAAGGGAATGACCTATGCATATAACACAGAGATTAAGGGATGTTTGAGTAGGATCACAAAACTTAAACTTAAAAGGCTTCTGATTATATGGGGTGAGTATATGTAATGGAGTTATAGGTGTTTCTGGACTCCTATATACTTCCTTCAAACATGGAACGTAGGAGATAGAAGATGCTGGAGTTGTTGGGAGGACAAGGCTGGCATGTTACATATTTTCAGGGAATGTTGGGAATCTTGCTTGATCTGGGAGTGTTGTACAAAGGAATAGGAAAAGATATTTGGGAAAACCATCCCCAGTAACTAGGTATTCACATCACTGGGTGCAGGGGATGAATATATAGGCTGGAAGGAGAGTAAGTTAGATGGACAAGAAGCCTAACTGTAAAGCAATGCAGGGGAGATTTGGTGTGGAAAAGTAAAGATGATTGAGGTAAATAATTTCAAGGTATATATGAGGTTATTAAATGACTAATTTGTGAAGGATGGCAATGATAAAATAAGGCAGGACTGGAAAACATTCCATGAAAAAACACACTAGGATTCTTATGTAAATCTCAGTATTTATTTTGATAAAAGTGTGTGTTTTTCTCTTTCCTTTTACTTTTTATGGTTTATGCATTTACTTATTTACCCTTTATTAACTGGGTAAGTACACCGATCCAAGGACCTAATTCTGACATGACCCAGTACTTCATGCCAACATATTACAGTCAGTATGTTTTGTGGCAGAATGACAGGCATATGGACACTAAACTTATAAGTTAAGAAAATAGACATGTAAATATAGTACAACACAGCATGAAATATGATAAACAAAGCAAACAAATTATTTACTACAAATTTATAAAAACATATCAGGTTTCATAAAGAACATTCACTGAAATTCCATCATAATCAAGAAGAGTAAACACACATAGTATTTGATCATGTGGCAATTAATGTCTATTTGTTTTTGATAAGAAAATCCATATATATCTAAATCTATCTATATATGTGTGTGTATATATATATATATATATATATATATATATATATATATATATATATATATATAAATATATGTGTGTGTGTGTGTACATATATAATTAGATATATATCTATACATATATGTATATATATATATATATATATATATATATATATATATATGGATCTAGGACGTTTGCTCGAGTGAGCAAACGACCAAAACCCAAACAGCCTGGCATACTTAACCGAAAGTGCTTTTCACCAAAGAAGTACTTTTGCGTAAGTATGCCTGTTGCCAAAACTGTACTACGGTGCGGGTAAGGGAAATTTCCCTTTTCCCCACTGTAGTGCGGTCTCGGAGGGAGAATATTAAAGTAAGGGGGGTTTGGGGGGCACAGTCCCCCACATGGGGGCTGCAGGGGGGGTGAAGCCCCCATGCTAAAATGTAAATGTAGTGTTTTATTTTTTTTTTGTAACACGCTTTAACAAAAGCGCTTTTTCGCTAAAAGCGCTTTCGTTAAAATGTGTTCAGTTATTATGGATTCAGACGTTTGCTCACTCAAGCAAACGTCCTAGATCTCTCTTTCTCTCTCTCTCTCTCTCTCTCTCTATATATATATATATATATATATATATGCACCCTGGAGAATATTAGGGGCCAACCTAACACTCTCATACTGGGCGACTTCAACTACCCCTCCATTAACTGGGAAAACTAGTCATGTACCAATACACTTGCCCAACGTTTCCTGGAATTCATTAATTCCAATGCCCTGGACCAGCTTGTTCTTACCCCCACTAGAGGTAGCAACATCCTTGACCTGGTCATTACTAACATGGGTGACTGTTGCTCTACACCAATAGTCAGCTCCTCCCTGGTTAGATCCGACCACAAACTAATCACCTTGGAAATCCACATCCTTCCCACCCCCCCACCACCCCCACAAAGGTAATCACCATGAAAAACTTTTGCAAAGCTAACTTTGGACTCCTAAAAATAGAGGTGGTTAACTTTGCGGCACACATGCAAATGGAGAATAGTTGCATGACCGCCGAATCATACACCACTGCACTGTACGAACACGTACACAAATGTATGGATCTCACCATACCCAAAAGAACCAAGATTTTCTCCTCCAAAAAAAGGAAGCCAATCTGGTGGTCACCTGCCATAAACAAACTATACAACAGTAGGAGGAAACTGATGTGGAATAAGGTGAAGTCCCAAGACTGGAAAAACTCCCTTATCAGCCTCAACAAAAAGTCGAGTCCCCTTATCAAATCCTGTAATGCTAGCTATGAAAACAGAATTGCAGCAGATAGTAAAGACAATCACAAGGCCTTCTATAGTTGTGTAAAGAATCTCCATGGCAATATCCAGATTTGCTCTGAGCTACTGCACAATGGTACCTCTTATACCGAGCCAACAGATATTGCCAATACACTGGCCGACAGATTCAGTGCCAACTTTACCACTCCCACCCCCCCGGACTAGCCACAATACCAGTAGATTGCCGGGCACCCAGTATTACTGCTGCACAAGTTAAAACAGCACTGTCCAAGGCCAAGAATACAGCTTCTATGGGACCTGACAACATCCCTGGCTGTGTTCTACATGAACTACAGAGTGAACTGGCACTTCACCTGTGTGCCCTGTTCAATCACAGCCTCACCTCAGGCTTTGTCTCTACCAAATGGTGCACTGCTACTGTCATCCCTCTCCACAAAGGAGGAGCAACTACAGACCCTGGGAACTATTGCCTGATGAGTCTGATATGCAGAGCTATGGAAAGCATCATCATGGAACTAATAAACAAGGATATAGGGAATCTCCAAACTTTGGATCCCATACAGTTTGGTTTTGTGAAGGGTAGATCATGCCTGCTCAACATGATCAACTTCTTTGAGTCAGTCACCAGAGCTATGGATGAAGGCAAGGTGGTTCATACAGCCTACCTTGGTCTGGCCAAGGCTTTTGATACTATTACTCACTCAGGAATTATAGAAAAACTCACTAAGCTAGGCATCAACCCCTATATCACTAGGTGGGTTGCAAACTGGCTCACAGGTAGAACCCAAAGTGTGAAAGTAGCTGACTCCAAGTCAAACTGCCAGCCATACACAAGTGGAGTCCCACAGGGTTCGATCCTGGGTCCTCTCCTGTTTGGTATCTACTTCTCTGAAGTCCAGGCAAACACAAAGGGACTCTGGCTGACAAAGTTTGCAGACAATTGCAAGTTGGGAGCTATTATTAACTCCCCAATTGATGTTGACATCCTACAGAAAGGCCACACTAAGACAAACGACTGGTGTCAGAACCATGGCCTTAAGCCCAATGCCAAAAAATGTGTCGTCATCCCCTTTTGGAAAAACTCATTTCCCATGAATTAACACATCGATGGTAGTCCGCTGAACACTGAAGGTGTTATAAGAGATCTGGGAACACGGGTTGACAGCAACCTCTCTTTTGACCACCACATTGCCACTGTGGTCAGAAAGTCCTATGTGGCACATGTCATTACTAAGGGTTTTGCATCCAGGAAGAAAGAGGTCATTGTCTCCCTCTGCTCTTCCCTCATTAAGTCAGTCATTGAGTACAATACCCCATTTGGCACGTACCTCACTAAACACCTCAACAACTGCTGAGGCCGCAAAAGTACCTCACAAAGAGGATCCTAGGCCTTAAACATTTGTCTTATATGGGCAGACTTAAAAAACTCCAACTATTCTCTGTCTCATATTGCCTACTTAGAGGCAATCTCTGCTTGACTTACAAAGCCATGTCTGACCCAGCTCTCTTAGAAATGCTACATCTAAAGAAATCCCAATCCCTCCTCACCACATGCTCCAGAGACCTCAGCCTCATTACTGCAATCAACAAAACATGCTGGAAGGACAGGTTCATAACCCAGAGACTGCCCATGCTATGGAATAGACTTCCCATACATCTAAAGCAGATCACCTCACTGGCCCTCTTCAATAGAAATGTAGATGAGTGGATGGGAAATAGAAAATTCACCCCAGGGCTTTACTCGACAGAGCTACTGGGCTATAAGGTTGGATGCCAGGGTAATCCTATGGGTTAAGCTTGTAAAGGTTCCAGGGCCATTAGCCTAGTACACACCTATGAACCTATATATATATATATATATATATATATATATATATATATATATCTATATATATACACATATATATATATATATATATATATATATTATTTGAAATTACCGAGCCAACAACACCAAAACTACACAAAACTATCACCTCACATACTCAACACACACACACACAATCCCGACACTACAAAATCCCAACACACCTCCCTAAAACATACAGACAACAACACACACACAAACAACATACAGAAGAAAAACACAACATTCCAAATAAAACTACCTAGTTCCCTTCATCCACACCCCATCCACCGTCTAAACTAATCTAAACCCTTACCACTAAAAGAAAACATATACTGCAAATAAAAAACCCTAATATACATACCTTCACATTTCACATTTTTACAGGGGGGCTATGCTGCCCTGCACCCCCCAAACCCCCTGCAACGTATAGATACCAACTCCGAGATCACACTACAATGTCCACAAGAGCGGATTTCCTGTTCCGCTCAAGTTGGACTGTTGAGTATTCGGAAGTCGGCATTCTGATGTGTTGCTCATTTGACAGGTTGATCTTTCCAGCTTGGTGTTTTAAAAGTTGGTCTACTGAGATTTCGATAATCTGAAGTAGACCTATACATATATATATATCTATATATATCTATATATATATATATATATCTATATATATATATATATATATATATATATATATATATATATATATATAAATATATATGTATACAAAAAGACAGCTGATAGTTCAGTGCTTTATTAAATGTAGGTTTCTTTCAGCTCTGTGGAAATAAGATCCTTCTATCTGTGTTATTTAATATAAAAATAGCTTCATAAACCTCTTCAGTGTTGCTTTAGGTTTACAGAACTAGCCATGTCATGAGGAAATCTGCTCATCTACTACTTCCAATGCAATTTAAATCCAGATTGTATGAGGTGATGTTGGTTCTTCTGTCCAACTTGTCCCAACCAGAAGATCCACAATCTGGACACACATGTCATAACTCACCCATCTAGGTGACAGTCAGAGTTCTAACCTTTTTTTTCAACTGTTTGGCAAGAAATAATAAAAAGTGCAAAGGAAGATATTTGGGCGGTTAGCCTGTGAGTTCTTCTATATAAAGGATTGTGGGTTACCAATTATAAACCATGTATTATGTGTTTAAGACATGGATGCCAAGAAATTCACCTTGAGAGAGAAGCTTGACAGGAGAATCTTGGCATCCATGTTGAGAACACATAATTTAGGGTTATGATCGCAGACTTGATCATAATTCTTTGTAGCTCATGAAACTTTATTTACTCTATCTACTACTAGTTACAGTGAAAAAAAAATGCTAAATGTTTTACCGGCTTTCAAAACTGTAAAGCACTTAGACACTTAGCAAGCAGTGTCAGAAAGGCGGTGTAACACAATGTCCCTTACATTTACACTCACCTCCATGCTTCTAAACTGTCCAAATTTTCTCAGAAAGTCCATATTTTTGCCTCATATGTTTCGATTGTTCCTCATATAGTCCATGGTTTTTGGACAAATTACTGAGGATTGAAGACACTAAATAATGGGATACAGTTAAGTTTCAGACTTTGTATCCTTCAGAAAATGCAGACAAACACACATTCTCTTATTCTAGGAATTTTCCAAGTATAACATGAAGTCAGGACATATAACTGATGGACAGCAGGCAGAAACAAATCTATGATTCTGCCACTGTCATTTGTTAGTCATTACTGGGCTGTTTTACCCTAGCATGGGACCCAGCCATAATAACCTAAGCAGGGGGTGCTTAACATTTGTTAAAATCAGGTGTTGTGCCACTCTAGTGGTTAACTGAGTTGTCTTTTTCTGAATATCAAATCATAATCACCACTCTGCATGCACTTCAAACAGATTACATATGACTCTATAAGTACATAACTACATGGCTAATATCTTCCTGCCAGCAATCTGTTAGATTTGAAACTTACTTTAAATGCTCATAAATGAATCCCATTTAATACATATTTAAAATGTTCATATCACTTTGATCTCAGCCCCAGTTTTACAGTTGACTGCACATTTGAAGATCCGGCATTTATTTGATGTAGGTAGTTTTGAAAAAAAAAGCATTAAATAGTACTTATCCTAAAAACTGACCCTTCAAGAACATCCATATTAGTTGTCAACCAACCTGATATTATACCTTTAAATCTTGCACACTCCTCTCAGTCATGTAACCTTTTTATACTCAAATTCAAGACCTATACATTAATATTTAATCTTTTCTTAGGTTCATAGGTGTATACTAGGCTAATGACCACAACAGCCTTTTTAAGCCTAGCCATGTATCCCAAATCTCTGACAAGTTCTGGTACCCGTGATAAATGTAAGGGGTTTGAGAGATGAAACATTCACAAGCAGGGGCCTGGAAGATGAATAATTTATAGGCCACCTGTGTCTGTTAGAGACTTACTTGCCAAACCATGGCTGAATTTCCTGTTTCCCTGTTTTTTAAGCATTATATTATTTCAGCATGTTGTAAAGTCTAAAAGGCATTTGTAACATCAAAATAAATAATGAAACCTACTTTCCCTAATATCTCTCATAAAGCTTATTTTTTATAGAAAAATTGATTTGGCATGTTAAGGTTAATATGCCTTTAACAAATTGAAACTGTTTATTACTAGATCAATATTATATTTATTCTCTATGAGACATGTTGGATGAATGTAAAACCTCAGTGCATACTTGCACAGACACAGCCATACATACATATACACAACATAAAATAATTGTAAATGACATCTGAAGGAAAGCATTTTTTCAGTGGACAAGCCCTATGCAACCCAGTGAGGAGATAACAGTCTGCTATACAATGGGTATACAACCATCTGGAAAATCGAAACAGCTAGAATGAGTGAAATATGGTGCACACAACTGAGATCTCCCAGTACTACCAAAATATATATATATATATATATATATATATATATATATATGTGTATATATATATATATATATATATATATATATATATATATATATATATATATATATAAAGACTTCAGAACATGTGATTTCAGTGCATTGGTATAGACTAGTCTTCATGTTTTACTCAGCTTAAATGAAAATCATATGTCTATCCATTAGAGAAACAAGATATTATGGAGGTTTGCTGTGCAATGAAAACAAAGTGACAAAATAACACTAAGACATAGTAATAACATATGCATTCTAAGCCATCTCCCACCAAAGCAGCAAAAATGTCAGGTCAGTCTTAAAATGTCTTATGTGCCTCTGTGTATGTGTGTCCTCAAGGCATCTGGGCAAACCCAAAAATAATGGAGGACAAAGGCCCAAAGTCAGTAACATTTTTTTTAATATTACTATAATTCATTTAAAAAGTTAATAGAGCAACAGGTTTTATATCAACATGCATTTTCATAAAAATAAGAAATTTTAATGATTGGCATTATTGTTTAACTATAATCCTCAGTAATTTACAAAAAAATCCAACATTATACAAGGGATAAGAAAAAATATGAGGCACAAATTAGGAATGTTACACAAAATCAGTTGAGAGGTATAAATGCATTTTATATAAGAATTACATGTAGAAAATAGTATAGAAAAGTTTCTTAAATAACTTAAAACGAGCTATAAACTTACCAACTTACTTACTGTTAAAACTAGAATAGCCCTACAGATTAATGTACAAATTCCCAAAGTTAGAATATGTATTATCTATAGTTTCATTAAACTCTGCCTGGAGGATTGCCATTCTCCAAACCATTCTCCATAAAACTTATAGATTTATATTAATCCCTCACTCGTGAGCACCATTAGCTCTCTCCAAAAATCAGTCTGGCACAGCTTCATATTGTCCTTTTGGACATGTAAACTGTTACATCAAATGCTGCCCAATATTAGTAAATAAATTAGTAAATAAGTGAGAACCTATCTCTCCAGTATCCTTTGAGAATAAAAATCAAAGAGTTGTAAAACTAGAAAGTCCAACACTTGAGGTAGGGATCAGGGAGAAAACATTTAAAAAGATTGTTGCTGCTTTGCGTAATTCATTACCCTGCCAGATAAAAAATTAGCAAAGCAATACTTTATTCAGGTAAAAGCCACACATATGTTTTAAAGACACCAAATGAGAAATGCTACTTTATCTCATAGAGAGATGACAAACTTTATACTGTTCTTAGATATCATACACCACTTAGAAATATATACTTGTTTAGGACTTTGTTTTATGATGACATATGACTATATTGTACCTACAGATTACATCGATCAGGAGTCTTCATACCCAATTTTTAATATAATTAGGTATTATTTTCTCTAGACCGCCTACTACCTTTATATATTTTAATCCTTGCTTCTCTCATGCATGCCCTACAATGTACTGATGTGAATATATGTCTAAGTAAGCAAGCATGTTAATCCTCTTGCTTGAAAGTGTATTGACCTACTAGGTTTTCAAAATGCAATACAAAATATGCAGTATGTATTGATATGTTAAACTTATACCGTATGACCACTGGATTTGTGTTTCAGCATATATATCAGCATTTACATTCCATTAATTAATTAAAGGTAGGAAGTATCTTTTATAAACATTCAATTCAATGTAGTCATTTTGTGGGGTTTATTTTTCATGTTTTAAAAGATTTAGATGCATTTCACAGAGATTGTGAATTAGATAACCTTCTTGGTTGTAGGCAGCAGTATTGTATTTATTTAATGCCCTGTTGTTTGTAGGGCTTAATGAAATGATCAGTATAAAGCTGATTTTTCAGAGAACTATAAATCATTAATTGCATGCTTGTTTTTCATACTTGCATTTATGAACTGCTGTAGCAATTCTGGAATGATATCATAATAGTATAGCTGTTTCACCAATCTGAAGTAGCTCCAAGAAGAAAAATACTGCATTTTTACTATTTCGTAAAGCCACTGTTTTTATTGTTTGTATTTGTGGCCTTTTTAACGTACTATTACTTTGATAGTCCTACTAATACTGTACAACATGAAAAAAATGTTAGGAAAGTTCTGTAATGGTCTGCTAAATGTTGATGACAAAGGCAAGTTACATAATTACACATTCCTGTCATGCCTAAATGCATGGTTGTAAGGAATTCCATCTATCCACAAACTTTTTTTCCCATTTTTGTGCATGAGGTCATTCCGATATTAGCACAAGAGGAATAATGCAATTCCAAGAAGGGCATTTCTTTGATAATCACACTTTTAAGGCAAATTTATCAAATTTAGAAGATGACATACTTTCCTTTCTGTAGCATTAAAGAGACTATATAAATTACTGAAAGTGAGTGTGGAGAGATGAGCATTTCTCCAGAATGTCAGTAGCTCACCTACAAATTTCTCATCTTCAAATGGCTGTGAGGGTCAACATTAAATCCTGAGACCAAGCTTGGGATGCCTTGTCTTAGAAGGGAATTCATTGCAAAAGTATTTGGATTTTTCTAGAGCTAAATGTAATGAAATAATATAAATAAAAATGTAATATTAGATTTTGATCTGATTCAGTCCATTTTAAAACTATTCCTTGTCTTGAGCTGATGGCAAGAGATTTTGAATGCCAGAAAAAAGAAAATCAGACAGTATTTGCTATTTAATTTATAAGGCTTTCACTAAAATATGGAAGACTTCCATCAGAGTGGAACAGAGTTTACAGGATATGGTAAAGAACTAGGTGATGCAATTGGATATGAATACCTTGCAGTTAATAGCTGCTTATATTAATCTGTCATTAGGTGGAGTGTAGTGGAGAATATGGTTGTCTGGTTATCAGTTGATCACATCATGCATTTAACCTACTATAATGCTATGGCTTGGTAGCTTAAAGTGCTGCATTGGTGTATAGGATTATTCTATTGTCTTACTGGGTATTTGTGTATGCATGTAAACAGGTAACTTGTTTTACCTTGGCACATGGTTAATCTATTTTTAAAATCAATGTTGCACTCAAAACATTATATATTATTATGTGTTTTGAAAGTAACAATTTATTATACTTTTTCTTAACACTTAAAACCGGCAAACGTGTGAATGTAACTCTGTAAATCTATTATGGCACAAATATAACACACATACAAATCAGTCATGTAATAAATCCAAATGAAATGTTACCTACCTGTAGGTGGAGCAGGTTCTTCAGCACCTGGAAAAAAAGTAGTTTTATTTATTAGTTATATGAAATGACAAACCTAAACCTCACAATGAGCTAACCAAGCTATAGAGATAAAGAAACCAACTCCTTTCAAAATACTTCATTTTTAGATTAATTTATATATAGTGCTTTTGCAGAGGTCTGTTGTATATTGACGCTATTCAGGCAAGCATGATGGTTATAATGTGGAAGCAGGGACTCACAAATGGTTGTGAGAATAAACATGAAGTGATCTACATCTGCAACTTTGTATCATTAGCTCATTACATCTCTGTATAGCTGCCTGCCTATTGATTAGTTCATTGATAATGACGTTATATCAAGGACATAAATGTGCTGAGACCTTGGCCTAAAACACATACAGACATG
>NC_056748.1:315726980-315736980 GCF_019279795.1 Protopterus annectens
AAAATGCTTTTATTTCAGTACTGCTGCTTTGATTTCCTACTTGCATTATGAATTTTCCTGTTTGCACCTAGCTATCAAACAGTGAATCAAGCCAATGAGATTTTCATGGTGCGAGTGTGTGTTTGTCTCTGAGTGTGTATGGCCGCAGTAACAGAGGGAAGTTTAGCAATGTAAGTGACTTGCTCATACTCAAACCCTATACCTTGGTTATAGGAAACAAGAACCTTAGTCCTCTACACTAACTGCCAGAACCTTTGGTAAGTAATTGAGGATGACATGATGACATAGAGAAGGCTGGACATCCTATGTATCCAAGAGACAAAATGGAAGGGCAGTACAGAGAAGCCACTTGGCATGGGATGCATAGACTACTACCCAGGACAGGGACAGGCTAGAAATGGTGTGGGTGGGAACTGTGGTGAGAGAGAGGCTTTAGAAGGCAATGAGGGATATCATCAGAATTAGTGACAGACTCATGGCAATCAGATTCCAGTGTAATGATAGGGCAGTATTTATAATCTGAGCCTATGATAGGGCAGTATTTATAATCTCAGCCTAGGCCCCACAGCAGGGTTGTGAAAATGAGGAAAAGAGTCCATGCAGACAGCAGTTCCAGGACCTACCAGATAATGTGGTCCAACAGGAACTGGTGGTGATAATGGGTGACCGGGCCACATACAAGAATGACCAACATGCAACTCAGGTAGACTTCCTAGTAGGGAAAGGGCACTAGGGTAGAATCAATGCTTACAAAGTTATCCCCAGTCAGCCCAGAGCATAAATCACTGGTTGCCACAATCAGCTGCAATCAATGGTCAGAGAAGGCTCTAAGGTCAACAGAGACCAGGCTAAAGACCTGGAAATTTACTTGAGAGAAAGTACAACAGTTCAAGGAATTACTCTGGACTCTAACACCCCAAGAAAAGAAGGAAATAGGTAGCGTTGAAGAAGAATGGCAGCACCTCAAAACAGCATGTGTGAGGACTACAGAACTGATATGTGGCCGAGCCAGGTATGGAAATAAGGTACATAAGGAAAGCTGGTGGTGGAATGCAGGAGTCCAGGAAGTCATCAAAAGAAAGAAGGAGTACAGGAAAAAGTGGGCGATAGAAAAGACTGAATAGGCTAGGAAGGAATACTGGTTGGCTAACAAAGAAGCTAAGAAAGGAGTTGCAAAGCAAAAAGTAGGGCATTAGAGGCACTCTACCAGCTTCTGGAAAGTGAGTCAGTAGGTGGCACAAAGAAACTATGTCAGGTTGCAAGGCAGTGGCAGAAAGATAAAGAAGATAGTCAGACACCCTTCATAAGGAACACCAGACACAAACTGCTAACCAATCCACAGGACATCAAAAGCAGATGGAAGGAGAATTTCCAGCAGATTCTAAATGAAGAAAACCCCATAGAAGCTGTACTGCTCCGGAAACAACCTACAGTGAGAGAAGAAGAGGAGCCCACCCTAGAAGAAGAAAGGATAACACTAAAGAAAATGAAGTCAGGGAAAGCAGCAGGCTCAGATGAGGTCACAGCAGATATGATAAAGATGCTGGGTGAGATAGGGGAGAAATGGCTCCTGAGGGCACTCATAACAGTTTAGAGAGATAGGCATATCCCACATAACTGAAAAATAAGCATACTCATGCCAGTGTAGAAGAACAAAGGGGACATCCGCAACTGTGGGCAGTACAGAAGCATCAAATTCCTATCACATTGCGTGAAAGTTCTGGAAACAGTGACTGATAAACGGATACCCAAAGTAGTAGAAAGTAAGATGGAAATGAGCAGTTCGGATTCAGATCAGGATGTAGCACAACTGACCTGATGTTTGCAGTGAGACAGGTAGTTGAGAAGAAGCTAGAGATAAGGAAAGAGTCCAACTGCACATTCCTAGACTTGGAGAAAGCATATGACAAGGTCCCAAGAAAGCTGATTTGGGCAGTACTGCGGTGGTTTGATGCCCTAGAAACATTGATAGACTTAGTGCAGGCTATGTACAAGGACCAAATTACTCAAGTACAAACAGTATTCAGCATCACAGAGGGGTTCCCAGTGGGAGTGGGTGTGCACCAACTTCAGCTCTGAGACCACTGATGTTCATACTGGTGATGGATTGCAAATTCAGGGCTTAAATAAAACAAAAAATAACCCTTTTAACTCAAACTAGTCAATAAGGACAATCTCTCTGAGTTGTAGTCCAGTTGCCCTCGATTCACCAACAAAGATGGCTTGAATTTGATGCTTGAACATTACAAAACAGATCCAAAAAAAGCAAACTTGGAACTGGGCTATGCTACAGCTGAACTAGTACAGTATACAGTAAAATGTGTAAAAAAAAACAGTTCAGACAATTCAGACAGACAGTAGAATTCAAATACAAATTAAAAGTGCAATATAGGAGCAAAAATAGGCACTTATAATTAGCTGGAAGCAACAGATGCCTCAGATCTTTCATTATCTCACTGAAGAGCTGGTTATGGTGCTCAAGTGATACCAAACAGTCTAGATTCAGTAAGTCTGAATCTAGCCTATGCTATAAAATGCAGAAGTACTAGAAATTCAAAGTGCATAAAATCCCATTCACACCCCCCCCCCCCCAAAAAAAAAAAAACAGTTTAAATAAAGCAGCTAATCACCAGCAATTTCCAGCTTAGAAGGGCATAGGCCACACTCTCGTACCACAAGAATCTAGACCACAAACCTTCCTAATGTAAAACAACTGGTTTTGGAGCCCAAGTGCTTAAGCCAGAACTAAGACACATCAGAACAGCAGACACAATAGGTGTTCAACCAGCAGTTTCCAGGTTGGAAGGGTGTAGGCTATCCTCTCCTGCCATGAGAGTTTAGACCACAAATCCTCCTAATGTAAAGTAACTGGTTTGGAACCCAAGTGCTTAAACCAGAATAAAGACACATAGAATAACAGTCATGATAAGCTTTCACCAGCAGTTCCCTGCTTAGACGGGTGTAGGCCACAGTCTCCTGCAGCAAGAGCCTAGACCACAACCCTCCCAATGTAAAATAACTAGTTTGGAGATCAAGTACTTAACCAAAACTAAGACACTTTCAGAATAACAGATGCAATGAGCCTTCAAACAGCAATTCCCAGCTTAGAATGGTGTAGCCTATCCTCACCTGCCACAAGAGTTTAGATCACAAATCTTCCTAATGTAAAATAACTGGTTTGGAACTCAAGTGCTTAAATTGGACAAAGACACTTGGAACAACGGACACAATAAGCCTTCACCCAGGAATTTCCGGCTCAGAAAGAGAAAGACTACCCTTCTCCTCCTACAAGAGTTTAGACCACAAACCTTCTTAATGTAAAACAACTGGCCTGAAGCCCAAGTCCTTAAACCAAAACTGAGAGACTTAGAGTAACAATTACAATTTAATTAGACTACTAACAAGCAGTAATACATGCAGAAGAATAAATGCAATTGAACACTTTAAGAACAAGCAGCAAAAGCAAAATAAAGTAGGAAGAGGCACAAATACAGTAAAAGCAGCTGAATAAAATGTAATTTTTTTTTTAATCAGGCTGCTAACAAGCAGTAATAAATGCAGCAGAATAACTGCATTTGTATACTTTTATGTGGCAGTGGCAGCAAACTGGGGAATTCAGAAGAAGCTGAGAATTGAGACAGAAGGGAAGATAGTGGCATAGGTAAATAGCTTCAAGTATCTAGAAGGGGTGGTTGAGGAGAAGAGAAGTCTGAATGAAGAGGTCAAAGCCAGAATCAGAAGGGCTGCAGCCAACTGGCATAGAGTCTCAGGTGTAGGCTATGACAGCTGAATGTCAAAGAAGCTGAAAAGTAAAGTGTATACGGCAGTGTTGTGACCAATACTACTGTATGGTACAGAAACCTGGGCAGTAAAAGCAGAGCAGTTTAGGAAGCTGGAGGTGATGGAAATGAAGTGCCTGAAAAGGGTGATATGATGCACACTGTGGGGCAGACAAAGAAATGAAGACATAAGAGCAGAAGACAAATTAGCTCCAATTGCAGAAAAGATCAAAGAGAACAGATTATGGTGGTTTGGACATGTATAGAAAAGCAAAAAATAATTTGGTGAAGAAGATTTGGAACAGACAGGAAGAAAGTAAGAGGAAATGATGGTGTCCAGCAAAGAGGGGATGGATTGTGTGAAAGAAGATTTGTGACAGTTATGCATGATTAACCACAAAGTCTCCGGCACAATGAAGGTTTTCCTTTTTCCAGTGAAGGCAGGCAGACCACTCGAGGAAGTAGCAAACACGTTTATTGTATAAAAATCACATCAAAAAGCAAAAGCAAGGGTTGATCGACCCTTGCTTTTGCTTTTTGATGTAATTTTTATACAATAAAGGTGTTTGCTACTTCCTCGAGTGGTCTGCCTGCCTTCACTGGAAAAAGGAAAACCTTCATTGTGCCGGAGACTTTGTGGTTAATTTCGTGGGTGTTTTTGTTTTTTGGTTACAAGTTATGCATGATTGTTGAAGAAGGTAGGAGTGTAACATTGAATTGAGAGAGATGGCAACAGTTAACATGATACCCCGACCCCATGTAGAAAATGGGGAAATAGTTGCCGTTGATTATGATGAACAGCATTCTACAAAGATCTGAGTGCATATTTTGGGCATAAACTAATTTTCCCTGCTATGGACTTCTGGCAGTAAGCAACATTCTGTGGGCATGGGCAGTAAAAAATCTGAAGCCTGTGAGAGACACTGTGCAAATTCAGTGTTATCTGGTTGACCTCCTTCAATGTAAGTGTTTTTAACTTTTGTCTTCTCTGCTTCATTCATTTCATTATTCTATATTGTATAAATAAAGGTAACAGTATATACTTTCTTTCAAAGAAAGTATGTATATTGTTTGTTTAGACAATTTGTAAATGACCAAGACTCCTTTTTCCATTGGTGGTGGAAATGCTCAGTATACCAGCGTCCTCCCATGCTACTCCCCTGATGTGATCTTTACCCCCATCCAATCCCTTGTCATTGTTTTAGTTTTTAGATCTGAATATGAGTGCCACTGCCTTGCTCCTCCCACTTGTATCTTGATTCGGTGTACCAAACTGCTACCCTACCCCATTCTTTTTAAGTATATCAGTCTGCCACATTGTGCCTATAGATTCTCCTCCATCCACATGTTCTGTAGTGCTCTAAAATGGGGAACAAATTTCCTAATAATGACCCATGAATCAAGTCAGTTGTTACAGCCACTGGATTTATTTATTCACTTATTTATTGACATTTGTTTGCCAGAAAAGTCCAATGGGGTAGGAGGCTCAGGAAGAAAAGGTCCAAAGTATTACAAAACATTTTAAGAACAATACTTTTACAATCTTTAAAATAGTATAAAGAACATCTACAGTTTAAATGATTATACCAATTTAGACATAATATGAAAATAGTGGTTAAGAATAAATGCAAGTTATATGACAGTAATTTAATATTTAGAGACATTTTAGCCAGTTTTTAAAGAAATTAAGTTAGTACAATACAAACAAGAAATGAATATGAAGTAAGCGAAAAGCAGGCTTATGGTATATTTAGACAAAAAGCCAGGGAAGATAAACTGAGAGAAGTAGAAAAGTGAGTGGAGAAGGGAGAGTAAGGAGATATATGGTATGAATAGGTATTGGTCCACATTTAGGGATATAGTTTATCCATGTGTTGAGGAAGAACAGAGAGATTTTGGCTAGGAAGTCTTTCAGAATGGTTCTGAAGGATGGGAGGGAGGGTAATGACCTCATGGATACAGATCAGGAGGTATAGGACTTTTCAGCATGGTATGAGTACTGACAATGCCCAGCAGATTTGATAGGTTTGTGGACAGACAGGAGTTTTTTGGTCATTGGATAGTAATTAACTAGGAACATAGCTGCATACAATATTTAGTGCTGGATGAGAATATAGCTTCTGGATAATTTCATAGGTGGTAAGAAGCTGTAAATATGTTAGTTGAAGGGGTAGTTGTAATCATTTTAGGCTGTTTAGTGTTATACAGCGGTGAGTTTTGAAATGGGTATTTGCTGCAAATTTAGAAACTTTGTTATAGCATTGTTCAAATTTTGATTTCTGTGATACTGCGTTAGTGAGAACGTTTTTGGCTTCATAAAGCATCCTTAGTTTTGATGAGTTTTTCTTATACAATTTTGTATTTGCAGATCAAATTTAAGATTATCATCCACTATCACCCTTAATAATTTACAACGTAAAGTGACTTTGATGGTTGTATTATCAAGAGATGACTTTATTTTTTCGTGGGACAGGGATTCGAGAAAAAAAAGTAGTAGTTTCTTTTTTATTTATTTATTTTTTTTACAGTTGAGCATGAGTTGTTAGTTATGAAACCTTTCAGTTGCTGTTAAAGCTTCCTAAATAATTTTTTGGAGGTGTGCCACATTGTCAGATGAGCAAATGAGTGTGGAGTCATCTGTGTACTGTGTTAGACAATCAATCCTTTTGTGTGGATGTGTGGAGGTTGTTGATGAAAACTTTAAAGAGGAGGGGACCAAGGCTATAGCCTTATGGTACACTGGTGGTGACTGGGAGGTATAGAGAGAGGATGGAGTGCCATTTTACTGACTAATACCTATTGGATAGATGTCTTTTGACGGGTTACCTTCATTTGACTGAAACCCATTTGATCGACAGACCATTTGACTGACAACCAGTAATTCAGTACATTTCAAGACAAATAACAGGGATTGGTCCCCCTCCCCAATGTTGTGTGACCCTGGAGTTGGTATATATAGTTAGGAGGGGTCCACATTGGGGGGTGTGGGGGGGCGAAGCCCCCCATCTATATTCGTTCAAAATCTGTACTTTTTGTGTTATTTTCTTCTTTTGACAGAAACTAGTTGGGGGGCTTCGCCCCTCACACCCCCTCATGTGGGGGGCTATGCCCCCCACACCCCCCTAACTATATATACCAACTCCAGGGTCACACAACATTTGGGAGGGGGACCAATCCCTGTTATTTGTCTTGAAGTGTACTGAATTACTGGTTGTCAGTCAAACGAACTTTAGATCAAATGGGTTTCAGTCAAATGGTCTGTCGATCAAATAAAGGTAACCCCTTTTGACACATAGAAGGGTGGTGGAGCAGGACATTTGAAGTAGAAGTTTGCTGTGGTAAACTGTGTCGAAGGCTTTAGAAAGAAATAAGGAGGAGACTAGTTTTCTGCTATCTCTAGCTTTATTGACATTATCTATATAGGTTACAAGTGCAGAGGTACTACGGGAAGGATGGAAGCCATGTTGTGTTGGGGACAGGCATTGTTCCTGCAGGTGATAGTTTAGCAATTGTTAGTAAATACATTTTTCAAGTATATTGGAGATGGGCTAAAAGTGCTTTAGGTCTAAAGTTAGTATTGTCAGTTGAATTTCCTACTTTGTGCAGCGAGATAATGCATGACATTTTTCCAGAGAGAGGGAATGTGGGATTCCTGGACTGACCTGTTTATAAAGATTAAGACAGGATAGGAAGTGCTATTGGCCGCTATTTTAATGTATTCACTTGGAAGGTCATCAGCTGAAGTACGGCATGGTTGAGTTTTTTTATGAGTAGTTTTGCCTAGGATGTAGGCACACTTTGAAAGTAAAAGTGGATGTGGTATACATGCCTGCTGGGAAGGGTTAGGATTAGATGTTGGGGAAATATTGATAGAAAATGCTATACTATCTGTAAAATAAGATTTTAATTGTATTGTAGTTTTGAGTGAGGAGTTATTAGGAGAGAGTAAGGATTGAATTTATGGTCAGATTACAAGATTTCTTTAATGGCTGTCCAGAATTTTTTAGGGTTGTCTTTACTCTTATTCTGAATGTTATTATAGTATACTTTTTTGTCTCCATTACGTTTTAGTATGGTTGCGAAGCATTCTTAAGTTTTCTAGATATTGAGGTGTTTTACATTTTTGACATTCTTTCGATGCTTTTTCTCCATCCTGCATTAGCATTCTACTCTTTTTGGATAGCCAAACTGCACTACTTGTTTTCAGTCTCTTCCTTCTAGGAGGTGCAAGGCTATTTAGGACATTTAGAAAAGTTGTACTGAATTCAATTACAGCATTGTCTAAGGGGAGGATTTTTAGGAAGTTCCATGTTAATGGCTGATAGGTTAGTAATCAACATACCTCTCAATCTCTTAGAGCAAGAAATCTGGACAACGCCATAAATAATAGGGGGCAAACTCCCAAAAATAGGGACAATTTTTAAATATTCTTCTTACAAATTTAGAAAGTTGATTTTAACTTTAGCATGGCATTTCTGAAGGTCATGAAGGTTAAAACTCAGATGTCTGCCATTATTTCCTGTCTTTGGTCTTTAATGACCTGCCAGTAATTTGCAAAAAAAGCCACAATTTTATGAAAAGCAGGCCAAAAATATCAGCCAAAATCTGGACATTCTGTGAAAATCTATACTTTTGAGATGAAAATTTCTGAGTTAAACTTGAAAAGGTTGTGTGCTGCCTTATAAAAGTGATCTTTAAGCAGACATGTGAGATGTCTGGTTGTATAGACTGAGAGAAGATCACTGAGACAGACATTGCACCTGAGGTCGTGTATTTGTTAAAATCCAATCTAATATGCAGGGGCTATTAATTAGTTGTAAGAAACCAAATAAGTTCATGATAGATGTATGGGAGTTGGAGTTTATATCCAACCACATGTCATTCACTTCATCTAGTAGTATTATTTCTTGTGAAGCTGTTATGAATCCAATGTAGAATATCGTCCAGTGTAGATGCAATGTCATCAGGAAGGATGTAAAGAACAGTAACACATATTTGTTTATAATTTTTTAATTTCAGAAAAGTTATAAGAAGTTCTGCTGAATTGAATTTTGGTATTGGTTTATTGTAAGGAAAATGTGGTAGTTGTTGGGAAATATTAAAGCAGTGTCACCACCTTTCCTCCTTATATGGTCATTACAGATGTTATTATAGCTGGGAGGTATAACTTTGAAGTCATTTTTGCTGGGTTTAAGTCAAGTCTCAGTTACAGCGAGAATGTCAGGCTTATATTGGGTAATCCAGGAGTTGGAGATTGACCATTGCAGGGTTAGAGTAGTGTGTAGAAGAGAATTGTCTTGATGTTCATTGTAGTAGGAGGGGCCAGGAGAAAGGGAGAATGTCTCCTCCTAGAAGGACTTTAGTATATTGGGGAATTATTGATACTTTTTTTGGAGAGTATTTTTCCACCTAATTTTGCTTTGGTTTGAATTGAAATAAGGTTACTCAATGTATATTTTGAGTAAAGTTGGGGGGCACTGTTAAATAGGTTTGGTGTGATGTGTGGAGAGCGTAGGGTGGAACTGTGAATAGGTGGTTGGGACAGAGTTGGAGATATGTTGAAAGCTATTATCAGGTGATGGTAGGATGGAAGATGGTCCAATAGCAGGAGAAAAATAGAGGATAAGCATGATTAAGTAAAGGGATATGTATGTTATAGTGGATAGGTAGTGGGGAAGTACGGATCAAGAAGAAAAAAAAGTTGCACAATAGAAAGATATTTAGTGGTGGTGAAGTCTTAAAGCTGATAGAGGGTATGTACGAAAAAAGTATTTTCTATGAAGGAAGAAAGTTAGGTTGTCCAAGTTTCCTCTTTGGAATGTAAGGAATAGAGAGTTTTAAAAGGCTACACTTTGAGCATGTAGGTAAATATGAAGATGTGAGGGTTATTTGGGAACAGAAGAAGATGCAATGTAGAATAGATAGGTGCTGTTATGGAGGGATGTGACTATGAATGTGTATAGGGCAAAGCAGTATGAGAGGGAGAAAGTTAGTTGGAAATGATGCTAAAAGATTAAATGGAAGTTGGAAACTAGGTAAAAAGAAAAATAAATGTTTGTATGATAGTAGTAAGGTTGTCTGGGAGGGTTGTGGAATAGGACTCACAAGTTTAATGTGTGGGTAGGAAGTAGAATAGTAGAGTAAGAGCTGTTAGATGGGAATTGGAGGTAGGGTAGGGGACTGAAGCAAAGTCATGCATAGCAAAGCTGAGTATAGTGGGC
>NC_056748.1:315739480-315776980 GCF_019279795.1 Protopterus annectens
CATAGACTGAGCACATCTTTTACAGTTTTAGGTTGAGGCATTAGATAATGGTGAACACTGTTAGTAGGGGTTACGTTTTTTGCTTTACACAGTTGAGTTGCGAACAAGTTAGCCACAGTAGGGGGTGTAGCAAGAAAGAGAGCAAAAATTAGACATTGTAGAGAGTATAGTAGCAGGAGAAGAGACAGAGATGGGAAACTGAATAACAGGTTAAGTAAGAAAAGCAGGAGGCGTAAGTAACTTAAGCATAAAGTAAGAGTGGAGGTGTAAAGAGAAAAGTAACGTTTAGCGGATAGATAGCAGTGTCCTAGCAGTGACATATGGGTATTGGCTAAGGGGTTAGAATTAGAGGTGGAACTGGAAGGAAGCTAGAGAAGTTGCATTATTTTGGTGATGAAGCTGAAGTCAGAGGGCAAGAGTAAGGGGAGAGGGTGGGAGGAGGTCAGCCAGGTGGGGAACATGTGCATATCCATGTGTGCTTCAGGTGTTCTTCCAGGAGTCTTTTAAATGTAACCTTTGAGCCTGCTAAGGTAATAGCAGTAGGTAGGGTGTTCCAAATTTTGGCTATGTAGTTAGAGTACAGGGAGTCCCCTGATGTGTTGTTGGTCTTGGTGACCTTGATTAATTTTTTGTTGGTAGAGTGAAGTTGTCTAGTTTTAGATTGTAATTCTAGTAGATTGGCCAGAGCTGAAGTTTTGTCTGTGAATAGTAGAGATTGTGGGCAAAGGAAAGTTGATGATAATTTAGGAGAGTAGAGAATTCAAGCCAGCCAAGTTATTTTAAGGAACGGCAGTGGTGGGTTTGGTAGAGGGCACTGGTAGCAAATTTTGCAATTTCATTGTAACAGGTGTTGAGTTTGGCAATTTCAGTTTGGGGTATGTTGGTGAGAATGGGTGAGGCATAAAACTGTGTAAAAAGGAGGTACATTTGAGCAGTTGTTATCCTAGCAGATTGTGTTAGAAATGGTTTATTTTTATATAGACTGCCCAGTTTTTTGTGAATATTTTTAATGGTTTGATTTATATGCTTATCAAATCTGAAGTTATTATCAATGGTCACTCCTAGCAATTTAATTTGAGTGTCAGGGGATATGACAGTCCCATCCCTAGACACAATATTAAATGGGATTGATATTGTGGTAGATTTGTTAGGTGTAAATAGCAACAGTTTGATTTTTTTGGGGATTTAGTATTAGGTTTTTGTTAAGAAACCAGATTTTGGTGGTATGGAAGTCATTTTGCATTACAGATAGGAGTTTCTGAGGATCACTGGCTGAACATACAAGTGTTGAGTCATCAGCATATTGTATAACTGTTGCAGCTTGACAGGTGCTGTGGAGGTTATTGGTGAAAATGGGGAATAGGAGGGGACCCAAAATGGAACCTTGTGGGACTCCTGTGGTGATGGATAGCAGTGTGGATAGGTTGTTGTCCCACTGAACTGCTTATTGTCTTCCTTGTAGATAGTTCTGAAGCCATGTTAATGTTTGGTTACTAAGGCCAAGGTCAGTAAGGGCTTGTACTAGTTTAAGATGGTTGACCATATCAAAGGCCTTTGATAGGTCTATGAATATGGCAGAAGTTAGATTGCCTGTGTGTTTGTTTTGGTTGATGAAGTTTGTGAAAGAAAGTAAGGCGGTGGTTGTGCTATGAGAAGGCTAAAATCCATGATGGGTAGGAGAGAGAAATAGGTTGTTAAGCATGTATGGCATATGTCGTTGGCATATACATTTCTCAAGTCTTTTAACTAATGGAGGCAGGATGGCTATGGGGCAATAGTTGGTGAGGTCAGCGGAGGTACCACCTTTATAGAGGGGGATAATTTAGGGGGTCTTACAGATGGGTGGTATTGAAGTTTATGAGATAGACCTGTTTAGAAGGATGGACATAGGGAAGGCAAGTTCATTGGCCGCCAACTGAAGGTATTCAGCAGGTATCCCATCATCTGCTAGTGTAGTAGGTTTTAGTTTGGATAGCTACATTATGACATAGTTGGTAGGCATGGGTTGAAATTGGAAGGTTGTTTTGGGTCTATCTACAGGTTCTGGGTAATTAGTGGTGGTGGATGGCTGTTTTTGAACAAGATTAGAAATAGTTTCTATGAAGTATTTGTTAAACGTGTCTGGTATATTTGTGATTTCACTAGTGGATGTTGGAGGTGGGGTAGAGGGTCTACCAGAGTGGAGTATTTTATTTATTCCTGCCCAGGAATTTCTTGGGTCATTTTGATGCTTGTTTTGTAGCTGGAGGAAATAATACTTTTTTATCTAGAACTACTTTTTGCCTCATTTCTAAGTTTTTGGAATTGTTCCTTAGCTGCTGGGGTTTTTGTGGCTCTCCAGTGATACCAGGCTTTGTTCCTTTCTGATATTCTATTTTTAGTCTCTCTGGTAAGCCAAGGTGCTGTTTTCATTTTGAGTTTAGTGGTCTGGGCTGGAACATGGGCATTTAGGATTTCTAGGAAAGTGTTACTGAAATGGGTTACCGTGTCTTCTAGTGGTAGTACTTTTAGTATGTTCCAGTTATGGTGCTTTAGCTCGAGTTTGAGTTTGTTGGGTTCAAAGTTTTTTGTGTTATGGGTTGTTTGTAATATGGGGGTAGGGTTGGCCTGGGTTTAAAATTTTAGTAGGAAGGTGGGTTTATGGCCACTAAGGGAGTCTGGGAGGATGCCTGCTTGGTAAAAGGTGTTGGTCTTATTTATTAAGATCCAGTCTAGGAGGCTCTGTTTGATTTTTCCATTTCCTAATCTAGTGCTTAATTGGATGACTTGTGAGAAACTGTAGAGATGGATATAGTTTGTGGGGTTAAAGCTGAACATGTGTTCCAATCTATATTAAACTCACCAAAGACGAAAGTTTCCTGGGGCAGGTTTTGACTTGTCCATTGTAGGAAGGCTTCTAGGGTAGGGATGTTGTTACCTGGTGGTATATAGCATGTGATAATATTGACTGACTTTTCATCGCTAAGTTTGAGTTTAGCTAGGAGGAGTTCAGAGTTATTGAAGGAAGGGATTTTTGGATTAATAGTGGTGATATTTAGGGTGTTCTTATAGAGTAATGCTACCCCTCCCCCTTTTTTGACAATCTATCATGGCATAGAACAATGTGTCCAGTAGGAAGTAACTCGTCTGCTGTAGTGTGCTTTAGCCAGGTTTCGGTCAGAGATAATATATCAGGGGAGTAGGTGGATAGTAGTGCATGCAATCAGTTTACCATATTGTTAATACTTCAAATATTTAAGCTCAGAATTAGTAGGCTGATTTTTGGTCTAGTAGTGGGTAGATGGCTATAGGAGAAGATTGCATTAGTAGTGGGAGTTTGCATAGGGTTAGGCCCTGGATATGGGTGTATGTCTCCTGCTAGGATCAGTTGGTAGTTTACATGATGTAACAGTTTGGAAAGTTTAGTTAGGATGGCTATATACTTGTTTGCTGTTGGTGAGCTAGGAGTGATTGGGAGTAAAATGAGTGAGTTAGGTGCTATCGTAGTGTGATGGTATAAGCTTGGGGATATGTGCTGGCTGTAGTGAGAAATGTGAGCAATATAACTGGAGGTATGTTTTGTTGGGTTAGCATAGATAGCATTTAGTGTGGTTTGGTAGGAGGTGAGGTAGAGGGTTAGTGTTAGGATAAATAGGATAGTGAGATTTCATGAAAGGATAGTGGTTATTCTATGATTATGTGATGGTTTCATGTTTGTAGGTGGGGATATGAAGGGAGATGTAATTTGCTATAGGTTAATGGAGGATAGTGAAAGGGAGTGGCTAATCTGTGATTAGTTGGAGTTTCGGTGGGTGGAGATGGCTAATTATTAGAATAGGGGTAGTGGGGGGTGGGTGGAAAATGAGGGCAGGGTAGGGGAGCGGAGTGATTCGAGCATTAGCGAGGGCAAGAGGAGCAGGGCAGAACCGAGGTCTGCAGGTAAGGATCTTCAAATAAAACTATCAGTAACTATGGTACACTAGTACAATCTTTATTTATTGAAATTTGACTACTGAGAAGCCAGTTGTAAGATATAAAGTTAGTTAAATGTGGGGACCAGCAAGGAGCAGAGGTAAGCTTTCAAATAAGGGAGGGACTAGGACACACTTGTGTGTGTGTGTGTGTGTGTGTGTGTGTGTGTGTGTGTGTGTGTGTGTGCGCGTGCGTGCGTGCGTGTGTGTGTGTGTGTGTGTGAGTGTGTGTGTGTGTGTGTGTGTGTGTGTGTGTGTGTGTGTGTGTGTGTGTGTGTGTGGGACAACCAAATTTGATCAAAATTGTTTTAAGTCAGCATGTGGCATAATAAAACAGATGATCAGGTATGCCAGATCCCACAATCCCAAACATTGGGGAGTATGCCCTTTCCCCAGTATTGTGCAATCTCATAATCAGAATAATAATTTAGCAGGGGGTGTGGGGTGTGTATAGGTGTGTCACTAAAGCAGGAATAATGAAAGTTCTGTGGGGGCAGACAATTTAAATTTAAACTTTCTTCTTACCAACCACCATACTGCAATGCTGAAAACTATTTGAGCAGCCTTTACTGAAAGACTTGTATCTTACGCAGCATATTTTTAAGAATTTTTCACATAATTTGGTCTTTGAACAGGGGAATGCATTTAATTGTTTAAATTAGAGAGATGACTTGGTTATTGTCCTGGTAGATAAAGGAGGGGTTGAGGTTATTTGGACCAAGAAGGACTAGTTAATTTAGGCCTGCAGGCAGCTTAATGACAGCAGAGTTTAGTTGAAGTTAAGATTTTGATCTCATGTGTACTTGTAAACAAGACATTGGTAAGTATTTAACTCAGGCACAACAGATCTGTACATTAAGCAACAATTAAAAGTGGACATATCCAACATTCTGCATTTTTAGTTATTTCCCAAGATACATAAACCCACCAGTCCATTTCCTAGGGTCTGGGTGTGGTCCTTTAACTGAAATCCCTCTCTGGGTATCTAGAACATTTTCACAAACTACTACTATGTTTTGTAAGGGCAAGGCAAAAAGATAAAACTCACTCTTTACAATTGGATAATGGCATCTCAGTGGAACCTGATATGCTTCTGCATAAATTGGATGTGGAATGCATATAGTCTTCCATTCTACATGACATGGGCTTTAGAGCTTTTAAAACTGGTTAGTAACTTCAGAGATGTACTCCGAGGAATTTCTGTATTTCCTTCTACACCTTCTCAAAACTGAACTTGAGAAAATGTCTTCTTTTTTGTTAACTCTTGTTTGTCTTGGTCCCTTTCATTAAGCATGCCACACTAAATGACATTTGATGACCTTTATTAAACTTCCATAAACATAACTTTATTGAACAACATTTAAATTAATATCCACAGCAGGAATATCCATGAAACCATTTAACAGGGCAGCATATCCCCATTTACCCTGTCCAAATAAACAGTGTCATCACCATCACCTGCTTATACATAGTTATCAAAGCAGCATCCCACCACTCACTTTCATCCCCCAAACTGATTGAATCAAACATCCAACACCAAAGGAGGAACAGAAGAGGGACAAGCCTGCCCCTCTTCTCTGCCTATGTGCCCAATCCACAATCATCCAATCCCTAATGTTCTCAAAAGAGGGAGGGGGTAGCAAGATCACTCCTAAATCTGATCCCTTACCCAACTACACTCACATAAAACCACATAAGCCCCTCCTCACTCCTACCTCACTTTCTCCCCGACACTCCTTTTTTCTAATTTAAACTTTCTTTTCCTACCACACTATCTAACTTACTTTCACTTTCATGCCAGCCCTAACCTCCCTTCTCTACCCTTTCCCCAAACCTTAAGCCCCCCTTTTTCATTGAAAACTGTACAGCACAGCACCACGAATGGTACACTTGGAACCAGAGAACAAAGACAAACGAGTACCCACAGCAACACTCAGCAACACAATTTGGTTTTAGCACTTTCAATCACTTTTATTCTGTGACCTTCTTCAGAAAATACTTTTTTCATATGATTACTTCCTTTTATACTCTTAAACAGGAAATGACATTTGATGACACCATTAGTACATCTTTACCTTATATATAAACCATTTGTTTTCATGTTTCAAACAATTCATACATTATTAATTAAATGTGTATATGTATTTGTATAAAAAGTTATTATTTACATACAAAATTATATATATATATATATATATATATATATATATATATATATATGTATAAAAAATAAGTGTATGATAATTAACTACTTGAGTTACTTATATTTTAAAAAACATTTTTAATACATCATACATCATACACTTATTTTTTATACATATATATATATATATAATTTTGTATGTAAATAATAACTTTTTATACAAATACATATACACATTTAATTAATAATGTATGAATTGTTTGAAACATGAAAACAAATGGTTTATATATAAGGTAAAGATGTACTAATGGTGTCATCAAATGTCATTTCCTGTTTAAGAGTATAAAAGGAAGTAATCATATAAAAAAAGTATTTTCTGAAGAAGGTCACAGAATAAAAGTGATTGAAAGCGCTAAAACCAAATTGTGTTGCTGAGTGTTGCTGTGGGGATCACTGGTACTCGTTTGTCTTTGTTCTCTGGTTCCAAGTGTACCATTCGTGGTGCTGTGCTGTACAGTTTTCATCGTTAACAGAAGTTCCAGTTTTGACACATGGCAGCAGAATGCTCAACACAAGAAGTGTTACTGAACTTATCCACCTACTCCATAGGAGAAGAGGTGGTAGATATAGGAGAACAACAAGTTTTTTCAAAAACGGATATTCAAAACATCATTTCTAATGCATTAAGAGAATGCTTGTCGGATATGAAGAAGACTGGAACAACCAATCGGAGCGCCTCTCATTCATCACGAGACGGAGTTGAACGTGGAGACGTGAACTCTGCAAGTGAGAAAGTTGGCATTTGTTGCAATGGCGTTGGCGCTGGCGTTTCGAACAATGGAGGATCTATGCTTGAGTCTACACAGTCTAATAAGACCCATGAGAAGCCTAAAACATCGGAAAAAGAAGGGGATGTTTTGGGATATGTACTGAAAGAGAATACCAATCCTTTCGCTAACGTGGAGACTTTGACTGTTTCAAACAATGTAAGTACAGACACTTTGGATTATGTGAATTGTTGCAAATCCATTTATGACATGGAAAGGGTTGTGTTAAAACATGTATCTTTACAACTAGAGATACAATATTTAGAAGAGTGTATCAAACGTAGAGTAGTACCACAAGGGTTACGCACAGCTAAGTTTCCAAACTGCGTAACGCCAGGTGATAGACTGTGTCTGGATTTAATTAAGCTGTATAATGATACAGGAATACAGATGATGACTATATTAACTGAGCATTACAAGAACGAGTTAGATAAATTAAAGGAAATCATTAGGACTTTGGACAACAAAATTAAAGGTCATGGATCTTTCAAAAGTTTCTTGCAATTATATAATGGGGTAGAAGCTAAAGCAGAAAGACAAAAAGCTTCTATTGTATCCAGAAAGCAGCACAAGTTAAAAAGAGACATTGTTGCTTATAATACCAATAAAGCATACATCATAAAAAATGATGAAAGCATTGAAAATTCTAAGGGGCTTTTAGACAACAAAAACGGTAATGAAAAAGTGATTGACAGTGGGTTTAATCCAAGTCAACCACAAACAGCTGAACTTATAAGAGCAAATGAACATTCAAATGAAGTGACTAATTTTGACAAAGATGTTGTACAAAACACTTCAGCAAGTACAATTAATAATGGGAACAACAATATTACAATGTACGCTGAAGTGGCAAGTACATCTGCCACTAACACTGAGAGTCCTTTTATGAGGAACAACAATTCAAACAAAAGGACTACAAAGTGGTACAATGCCACTCAAAAGAAATTCAAACAGAAGGGCAAAAACAAGAGAAGGTGGTAAATCCACCGGGAATGGACTGTTTGGAAGTGGACACTGTAAATGTTTCAACATTGGTATTGTCAGAAGAAATCAAAAATGTTCTAAAGAAGGGCTTTTCATTTATTCCTTCTAACAAGTTCAGTATTGGAAAGTTATTGATTGATTTTAGATTATACCTTAGAAAATTGAATTTAAATTATATCATGCATGACATAGCACAAGTTGATGTTACAAACAACAGCAACATTAAAAAACCGAGTACATACAATCCCCCTTTGTTGAACACTTTACAGGTTTTCCAGAATTCCTTTGAAAAGGAATTCAGGAAAATCAAGTCAAATGTGTATGAAAGAAATCTGTCTGAAAATGAATTTAAAGCATTGAAAAGTTTGAGCAATGATAGAAGTATTAGAATTATGAGAGCGGACAAGGGGGGTAAGATAGTTATCATGAACAAGGAAGATTATGACAACAACTTGGAAGCTTCTTTATCAGATATGGAAACATACAAAAAAGTCAATATAGACTTCATTAAAACAAAATATACTAGGATAAGTAGTTTTTTGTTTGACATGTTTAGCCAGGGAGAACTAGATGGTAATAGTTATGAATTCATGTTAGTCGAAGAACCCAAAATGCCTAATTTATTTGGGATTCCGAAAATTCAAGAAATGAATGATACTATACCTTTCAGACCTATTATTTCAGCAAGGAAGTCCAAAACGGAAAACATCTCTATATGGTTGGACAAAATACTAAATCCAATTGTTCAGAAGTCCAAATATTATCTTAGAGATTCCTGGCATTTATTAGAAATTTTCAGAGACCACAAAATAGATGGAACAGATCTACATTTTGGAACTTTAGATGTTAAGAGTCTGTATACTTCTATAGAACAAGAAACAGGTATAGAATACATGAGAGAGTATTTAAACAAAAATTCAAGATTATCAGGAATCGAAGTAAATACTTGTTGTAGTCTCATGGAATTAGTGTTGGAAAACAATTTTTTTGTTTTCAACAAAAAAATGCATCAACAAATTTCAGGGGTGGCAATGGGAGCACGGGTAGCTCCAGCCTTTGCCAACATTGTCATGGCTAATTTGGAGCAAAAGTATTTAGAAAATCATCGAGACTTTTACAAAGTCAAAATCTATCGTAGATTTATAGATGACCTGATTTTTTTATGGTCTGGAGATCAGAGAGAGTTTAAAAATTTTGTGGAAAACTTGAATACTACCACTTCATTTTTAAACTTTAAAGTTGGAGAGTTTGGTAAAATAGTTAACTTCTTAGATATCAACATAGAAATCAATACAGAAAACAAGGTATTTTCAAGTAAGATTTACAGAAAACCTTATTTTGCGAACCAATATTTACACAATGACAGCCTACATCCGACACACATGAAAAAGGGTGTCATTAAAGCACAGTATATAGGTTAAGTAGGTTAACATCGGATGATGAAATTTTCACTGAAGAAGGAAGAATTTTGAGAAAATTGTTTAAAAAACGAGGTTACGACAAAAAATTGATCAAAAAAATAGAAAAGGAAGTCATACCATTGAGAAAAAATGTAGCCAAGCCCATCCTACATTCTACAGACATCTTAGTAGAGGCATGTGTAACATCTGAAAAAAGTTCAGATATAGAAAACAGAAATTCAGATGAATATAGAACATCTTTTCAGATACCTATAGTGGACGAAATGTGGGAGATCAAAAATGTCATAACAGAAAACTGGAAGATAATTTTAGGAAACAGACAATTAGTTGACATTTAGGGTTTTAACCCAAAATTCACATACAAAAGAAATTTGAACATTAAAAGTATGTTAGAATTTTATGAAGATTCCAAGAAATTATCTAGAGCTTGTTCCATCAAAAAGGGTACTTATAGTTGCAACAACTGTAGACAATGTAGGTTTATCAGCAACACATCTTTTGTTGTTTTAGGGCATTTTAATGAAACATTGTGGGCAAAAAACTATTTTAATTGCAACAGTGAGTTAATAATATATGTAGCAAGTTGTGTGACATGCAGACATTATTATATAGGTAAGACCAAAAGAAGTCTAAAAAGGTGGATTTATGAGCATAATTTAGCAATCAAAAAAAGTGATAAAACTAATGCTCTATACATACATTCTAGCATTTGCAAGGAATTTAAGAAATTTGAATTCTTTGTGTTGGACAATGTAGATACAATTATTTTTGGGGAGACTTAAACAACATTCTAGAATGCAAAGAGGCATATTGGCAGCTATATTTAGGGGCAGACAGACTCCCCGGATTAAATGAAACAATTAATATAAAATGTTTTTTTAAAATATAAGTAATTCAAGTAGTTAATTATCATACACTTATTTTTTATACATATATATATAATTTTGTATGTAAATAATAACTTTTTATACAAATACATATACACATTTAATTAATAATGTATGAATTGTTTGAAACATGAAAACAAATGGTTTATATATAAGGTAAAGATGTACTAATGGTGTCATCAAATGTCATTTCCTGTTTAAGAGTATAAAAGGAAGTAATCATATGAAAAAAGTATTTTCTGAAGAAGGTCACAGAATAAAAGTGATTGAAAGCGCTAAAACCAAATTGTGTTGCTGAGTGTTGCTGTGGGGATCACTGGTACTCGTTTGTCTTTGTTCCCCCTTTTTCATTCCTTCATGATGCTCAAACCCCAAAAAGTGTCAGTGAACAAATTGGTTTGTTCCAAACCTCATTTTCTTCAGACCAGAGATACAACTATGGGAGTCACCTTTGACCTCATTTATCTCTCCCTCTACATGAGATATAGTGAATTTAAGATTATTTATGATTCCAAAACTAACAAATTTTCAAATAAGATGAAGATGCAGCTTCACTTTTTTATTTGACTGCTGGTTGAAATGAAATGGCAGCCCTTTGCAGTTTGAGCGTTTCATGGGATATCTTAACAGCAACCTTATGGCATGAAACATACCATTGGGAATGATATAACATCTGTAGATTTTTTTGGATGCATTGTTTTTAAACAGAGGGATGGTAAATTGAAAATTGCATTTTACCAAATACCTCAAACTAGAAACACTCTTCTTAAGCCAGATAGATGCTACCTCAGATTTTTTACCTCTAATATACCTTACAATTTTTGGTGGTAAGAAAATTCTGCAGTGATGAAACTGATTTTAGAAATTGTGTTCGGTCTGTGTCAAGCAGATTTTACAGAGGAACTATAACAGACATCAAGTTAACATGGCTGAAAATCTGGGCCAGCAATAAAGAGTCTTCAGATTTGCTACTAGAACTCACTAGCCTCCTAAATCCAGACTCATTGGGAGAAGTTTGGTTTGTAACAACCTAAGAAACTAATGAAGTCCTAGATGATTTTTAAAGCTGTCATCATTCTAGTCTCTTTAATTCCTGATTCATATAGGTTTAGTTACAATACCAAGAGAACTTTAGCAGAATATTTTAAGATTTTAAGAAATACACTACAGTAAGATGCTGTCCGGTTCAACTCTCAGCTAGAGCGTCTTCTGCGTGGAGACATGCGTGAATGGGCGTACCTTCGTTGAAGGTTGTGCGTCAGGGCTGGCAACTCGGTACGTAAAAATCAACTGCCAATCATTAGCGGACCGGAGTTCCGCTGTGGTGACCCCTAACTGGGAAAAGCCGAAAGACACAACAACAACAACTATGTCAAATGTTTCACTACCTGCATTACTATGTGGTCTGTCTTGTTACAGATGTATGTGGTTCATTCTGTGTTGGACAAACTACTTGCATGTTTTGGCAAAGACATTTTTGCACATCAGTTATATTACTTGTAAAAGATCCCACAGCCCTCTTTATAAACATATGCTGCAACATCCTAAAACAGTTTTTACTTTCATTGCTGTTGTAATGGTTCCTATCTGTATGCAATGTATGTACACCAAAAATGCATTTTGGGCAGGAAAGAAAGAATGAGGATGCTTTACTTGGGAGCTTCATATAAACTTTGATTCAATTAACATTTCTAGCCTTCTTTTCAGTCATTTCAGTCTATTTAATTTGGTAATGGTTGCTTTGTTTAGTCACTATTTTGACATTATTTTGTTTGTATGTTAAAATGTTCGTATGACTTGGCCACATGTTTCACTTTGTATAAAAATCACATGGTTTCATAGAATCAGTGAAAAAGCTCCTTGGGAGCATAACCTGGTCTGCAATTTAACGGGTGGTGTTTGGAAAACACTTTTCTTCTATCCAGCTTGGTTTGGTGCTGTATATTGCAGAGTGTATGTGTGTCTGTGTAAAGTTAATCTTAAAAGTTAAAACTGAAAAAACTGAGAGAGTGAAACCAACACAAAATAATAAATTTATTTTAAAAGTTTTGTGTCCTAGCATAGCTGCAAAGCTTATTTATACATTAGAAAAAAAAAAAAACATTGCAAAGCTATATTACCATGCAGGAAGTCCAAAAATTTATAAGAACCAGTAGGGAATGGAAGCTCTGTTTATCCACTGTAAATGAAACAAAAGGAAAATGTGGCATAGATGTTATAGATGCTTGCAGTAAGGCTACAAAACCTACTTTGACTAGTAAGGTCTTGTATTACTCAAATCATTGTGTAGATGGTCACAGATTCTAAGTATCAGGACACAGCACTGAAAAACCAATGTTGTACTGCGAGTATTGTTAGGGAAGGGAATTGTGTGATGGGTTACAGACTCTATGGATGTGTAGCTGTATGCATGTTATGGGGTTGTTTAATTTGGAAGTAAATGAGGGGTAACCAGAGATGGGTTCTGTTCCTGTACAAGAGTGAATACTAAGGTCAATAAAGCTTTATTGTGAAGGTTATGGTTAACATTTTTACAAAAGAGCTGACCATTAGAATAACTCAGTGATGGAAAAACAAGATGGATTTCAAACTTGTGACCAATTGCCCTGGGAGGGCAGTGGCCTAATGCTGTAAGTAAAAGGTTCTCTACATATTACTATAACATGGAATAATGAGAAAGGCATGCCAATAAAGTTAACCAAAACTGCACTCCAGTCATTTCAGTCCTTGTGGAAGGGCACACCAATGGGGCTGTGTTCCATATATACCAATGCATGCGGACTAGATCAATACTTTGTCCAATTTCAGTATATTTATTCATTTCCAGAATGAGGAGGAACTCTTATATTATCCATCGGAAAAGTACTCTCATCCCCTTATATTATCCATCAGAAAAGTACTCTCATCCCCTTATATTATCCATCGGAAAAGTACTCACATCCCTTTATATTATCCATCTGAAAAGTACTCTCATCCCCTTATATTATCCATCAGAAAAGTACTCTCATCTCCTTATATTATCCATCGTAAAAGTACTCTCATCCTCTTATATTATCCATCGGAAAAGTACTCTCATCTAGTATTCTGGAAAAGTGAACGGGTGGTGACCCCAGTCTAACAGGTGTGGAGCAGGCACAATAATAAGTGTCTCTTGGAAAGGTATTTTCTTACTGTCCCTGAACCTGAGAACTCCATGTACATTGGAAGCACGTGAGTCAGGTGTGCCACAATGGTGCTTATCAATCACTGCATTGAGAAAAGTGTGCCAGTCTCTGGACAGCAAGAGGCATACCAGTAACTGGATAGAGCCATAGGAACATGTCAAGTCAGACAACAAAATGTGTTGCACTTATAGTGATAGGATGTGGGCTGCAATAGTCAATTAAAGCAACACTATAGTAGAGCTTGTAGGTACCTAGCTACATGGTTGCACTTCTTCTAAGGTTAGAGAAAATAGCCTTGAAGTGAGGAGTACAACTTGTTTGGGAAAGTCAAGTTTTTCTTTGGTTTGCATTCATTTGTGTTACTCAATCGCTCAATAAGTCAATAAGTTTATTTATGTATGTATTTCTCAAACAAGAGTGTTTATTCAGCTATATGTGTGTTCTTTGTTTGGGAAAGAGGCAGAGTGCAATGCTTTTGTTTCCTGAGAAAGGAAACCTTTTTCAGATGGCATGTCAGGGCTAGAATATTGAGACAAATCCAAATAGTAGTGAACAGGCAAGTTTATCAAACTGAATGAAGACAGACCAGCTATTCAATAATATTCATTTGGAAAGAAGAGACTGTGAGAACACAAGTTAGTGCAGCCAGCCAAGTTTAAGATCAAATTAACTTACATAGGCTATGTGATAGCATAGCTAAAAATACTGTCCATATTAATTGAAAGTTTCTCCATGGTGTTGACTTGCTCCATGTATAGTCAGATTTAGATACTGATATAGATATAGATATAGATATAGATATAGATATAGGTATAGATAGAGATATAGATATAGATATAGATATAGATATAGATATAGATATAGATATAAGGGGGTCATTCACTCTGTTGTACTGTTGGCTTGCTGACAGAGTGAATGACTATAAAATGCTGTCAAGTATTCAGTTCATCGAAATTTTTAACATTTCAGATGAACAGTACATTGAATATATGTGGTTTAGGTAAGTGTGGGTTTGGGAAAACAGTCAGCAAATGGAGCAATAGCCAGTAGATTAAAATTAGTAGAATATGTACAGGACAAACCAGCCAGGCAGTCAGTGTACAGAAAAAACAATACGAAAATTTTAATATAAAAAACAAACACAGGATAAGCGCTTTCTCACCTTAACAGAGTGCTTTCTCAGATCCAATAAAATATACAATTAAACATCACATTTAAATACTAATGCCTTTAAACCTCATGATCGCAGTACCGGTTTTAAAGGTACAGAGTCGTTTAGATCTTTTCCTCTGGTTGCTTGTAAAATAAGTATCCATTTATTCTCTAAACATTCAGTGGATGTTCTTATGTCACCTACCCTTATACTAACTTTATCAAGTAATAATGCCATAAACCTAAAACAATATTCAGAATAAACTTCAAAAATGTGTTTGGCTAAAGCATTCTTACTGTCAACCCCATACATTATAGATGTTTTTTAGTTCGGTCTCTAAGACAACAATTGTATTACCCAGCTAAGAAGATTGGCTAACCTCACATACTGATAAATAAATTAAATTAGCTGTACTGCAATCTGCATAAAAATTAAACTCAAAAACAAGATTAATATCTGGATGGTGAAACTGGTGAAAACAATACCATAACATTCAGATATGCTAAAGGTTTAAGCATTCGGGGGTAGCAGTGTTCGTGTGAGACCAACTTTTTAATACCTCTTAACACTAAAACTTTTCCTGGCCCTGCCATTAACCCTACCCCACACTTTACCTTTAAAAACGTTTCCATAACATTACCATTATTTAAAAAATCTGTTCTAAATGTGTGGAGTGGTTTTAGTAATCGGATTTCAAAGGAAACTGTTTCATTCCTTTTGTTACATTTATTTTAGAGTTTTTAAGTTTTGCCATGTGTTGATTTTTGAAATGTTGGCATTGATTACTTTAGTGTCTATGCATATGCATATATATATATATATATATATATATATGTATGCAGATGTAGATATTCATATAGATACAGACAGAAAGAGCTAGCAGCCTCTGGAAAGAAAGGACTAGACAGTTTAACTTGTGGCTCAGAGTGTACAGTAAAGAGCAGAGGATTAACACAGTGGGTGAACAGGGGAGTGCAGAACAAACACAAATACATTTTAAGCCTGATTTTTGTACATTTTTGCACTGTATTTTACAGAACTGTTGCTTCATTTTTACTGTTTTTTGCTTCTGTGACTGATGCATTCTGCTTTGAGGGAGTTTTCTATTAGTAGATTGCATTAGAACGGTGTAAATTTGCTTGTATTTAAGCACTGAATTTGCACGTAGCTGCGCACCATACAGTGGGGGTTAGTGGTTTCTTGTATAGAGGCAAATGCCTAGAATCACATTTTTTTCCCTGAACACCACTCAGTGAAACCCTCTCAGGCGTCTCTGCTCTTCTTTGCGCAACTTTGTTGCACACTGTTGCACTGTAGCTCAGCTAAGCACTGTCAAGCGTCGCCCCACTTTCTTTGCTCAGCCTATGTACATTTAAGTCTCCTAGCTAATCCCAGAGCAATAGCTGATCTTTTGCCTATCCACCAACCAGGAATTACCTGCTGCTATGGACAATCAGTTTCTTAACATTTCTCCAGCCAGCCTGATTGACCTGGGCATCTTGAGGCAATGCAGCAGTTGCCTCATGTATACTGACAAACACCTTTTTCTAAAGCAAACAAATACAGTATGTGAGAGATGTCACTATACCATGAAACTTGAATCAGTCCTCTCACATAACAATAAACAAGGCATCAAAAAGGCTGTCAGCCCACACACACCACTCGTCTTACACAAGATAAAGTCAAGGCACATAAATCCACATACATGGAGGTACTCACCAAGAGCCTGCCAAAAGATCAGAGACCTCCGAAGCACAGACAACATTCACATACTGGTACAGAATCCATCAGTACACATAACAACATGCATAACACTGTCTCGGCAATCAAACCCTAAGGCAAAACACTTCAAAACCAAATGTTCTAGTCATAGGCAACTCAGTAGTGAGACAGACAGATGACCCTCTCACCAGGCTGGACGGCTGGACAAGTAGAAGGTCACGTTCAACTGTCTGTTGGATTCCAGGATCCAACAACTCACACATGTACTCAAGTCACTCAGCAGCAATTACTGTTATGACTCTGTCATAGTACATGTTACAGTGAGTGATTTGAGATGTACCTCTCTGGACTATATGAAGAGAGACATACTAGAGCACTCAAATTATGTGTGCTAGGCAGGTATGTCGCAACCCCTAAACAGCATTCTACCTTCACCTGGGATGATGCCACAGTACATAAAAAAAATGATTTTGTAGGCTATTTCAAAACAACAAAACTTCCAATGTAAAAAAATACTCTAGACACAAACTCAAAGTCATGCTGCTTAATGCTAGTAGCCTAAACAGTAAGCTGCTCTCCCTGGAAGCATTCATCATCTTGGAAGATGCTGACATCTGTGCACTCACTGGGAATTGGTTCAAGGCTGCAGAGAGTATCCCTGCCATGCAGGGCTACAATGCCTTCTACACAGTCAGACCCCAAAACGAGCATGAAAGAACCAAAGGTGGAGGTGTATGCATTTTCAGTGAATCCAAATACACCTCACGACTGGTATAACAATACAACTCTCTTGAGCGACTCTAGGTCTAAAGAACTATAGGCAATACACCCTACCACATCATAGCTAGCAACAGGTCTCCCACCATGAACCAGGAGAAACATACTATCTACCCGGCCTTGTTTGAAACGCTCAATATACAGCAAAACACCTTGGTCATGGGAGACTTCAGTTACCCATCCATCGATTGGGTGACTTACATGAGCACAAACATGACTGCACTGAGTTTCCTGGACTTTGTTAAATCAAATGCACTAGAACAGTTAGTCTGCACTCCAACAAGGGGCTCAGATGTCCTAGACATATTACTTAACAACCTGGGGGGGGCTACTGCACTACCCTCAGTGTGCTACCATTCTCAATTAGGTCACACCATAAATCTATCTCATTTGAAGTAATGTTCAGACCTGAGACCCCCACAGGAGCAAAATAAAAAAAAAAAATTCTCCAGAGCAAACTATTACCTCCTAAGTGATGGTATAAATGGTTTCAAAGCCCCTGCTAATACAAGCAACTGTGACTGCTATGCAGAGAAGTACCCAGACTCCCTTTATTGCCACGTAAGCAAATGTATTGACTCAGCAGTACCTGACAGGACTGAAACAGGTCCTCCCACAAAAACAAGGCACCCTGATGGACTGTAAGTATAAATAAGTTATATAACAAAAGAAAAAAAATGATATCTAGGAACAGGAAGGAACATACTCAGCAAAGGAAAATTACCCAGCACAGCCTAAACAAGCAAATCAGAAATCTTGTAATGTCCTCTAAAGTAAGTTACGAGACTTGACTGGCATCCCTAGCTAAAGACAATCATAAGGCATTCTTTAGCTACATCTGAAACCTCAAAGGGAGTAACCAGCTGTGTGGCAAACTTATAGTGGACAGCACCACTCACATGGAGCCTGAAGAAATTGCCAACCTGCTAACTGACAGATTTGGTGACAATTTCACCCCCTTTTTCCCACCAGCCATACCCATAGCATTCGTGATAGCTGTCCTCTACCATTTATCTCCAAAGAACAAATCATTCAAGCGCTCTCCAAGGCCAAAAACATGGCCTGTATGGGAGCAGATAACATCCCAGGCCACATACTAAAGTGTCTAAAACAAGACCTAGCACAACCACTTAGCTGTCTCTTTAACCACAGCCTGAGCATTGGTTTTGTGCCAGAGGAGTGGAGAACAGCAGCAAAGGAGGTCCTTAACCAACCCTAGGAAATTTAGACCTATTAGCCTGACCAGCCTTATCTGCAAGGTCATGGAAAAAATTATCATGAACCTTATCAACCAGGACATAGGCAACCTTCACACTCTTCAGCAACCCAGTTTGGTTTCATCAAAGGTAGATCTTGCTTATTAAACCTGGTGAACTTCTTTGAGAAAGTCACCAAAGCCCTGGATTAGGGTACACACTGCCTATCTTGATCTAGCAAAGGTGTTTGACACAATTTCCTCACTCAGGCATCATTGAGAAATTCTCCTAGCTGGGTATTAACTCATTTGTCACTAGATGGGTAGCAAACTGGCTCACAGATAGAACGCACACTGTTGAAGTTAGGGAATCCACTTCCATTAGTAGACCAGTTACCAGTGGTGTACCACAAGGATCTGTAGTGGGCCCTCTACTGTTTGGAATTTATTTTTCTGAAGTACAGTTAAAAACTGATGGCCTGTGGCTTGCTAAGTTTGCAGATGACTGTAAACTGGGTACAGTCATAGAGTTCCCCAATGATATCAATAAATTACAGAAGGGACTTGATACATGGTGCCAGAGCCATGGATTGAAGCTAAATGCAAAAAAATTCCTCATTATCCCCTTTGGCAGAGAAGTAGTCCCTGCTAGTTACAATATAGACCACACCCCTCTAAGCTCAAACACAGTAGTGTGAAACTTGGGAACTCAGGTTGATAGTAATCTAAACTTTGTCCACCGTGTGTGCACAGTAGTGAGGAAAGCCTTCTACCCTGCCCATCTCATAAATAAGGGCATTGCATCCAAGACCAGGGAGGTCATTACTCCACTGTTCTTGGTCCTTATCAGACCTCTGATTGAGTACAGTGCTCCCTTCTGTATGTACCTCACCAGATAACTGCAGCAGCTGGAGAGACCACAGAGGTTTCTAACCAAGATAATTCAGGGTGTCGAAGACATGACCTTAGTGGAAAGACTGAAAGCCCTATCACTGTACTCTGCATCATACACATTGCTGAGAGGCAACCTGTGCCTGACCTACAGAGCAGTCTCTGACCCTGCCCTAATTGAAATACTGCACATTCACAAATCAAATGGGACAAGAGTTACTCACTCCAGGGATCTCAAACTAGCCTGTGACATTAATAGAATTTGAGCAAGAGACAGATATATCTCACAGAGATTGCTGCTCCTCTTGAATAAGCTCCCACTTCATGTGGAGCAGAGCTCCTTAATGATCCTATTGAAGCACAACCTTAACAATTGGATGGGAAACTGCAAATTCATCCTGGGGGTTGGCACCTATGGCCCTCATGGACAGGGGCACTTGCTGCTGATCATAGTATTCCTCTGCAAACAATGACTATCTAAGTATGGTCAACTAGGGTACTCAGGGTTTTTACATAGCTAGGCTTGTAAAGACCCTAGGGCCATTAGCCTAGTAATCTCCTATGAGCTTATAAATAAGCAGAGGCAGGCTATATATTAGCTGTCGAGGAGAACTTCTGCTCAAACAAATGTTGAAAACGTATATTAGAAAGATTATTTTAAAAGCTAAATGGGGAGAAAAACAAAGCACAGTTTCAAGGGGACATTACAGTAAGGTAAAATAATATGGAAGCATCAGATGATGAAAAACACAGACCAGAGGTGTAGAAAATGTAGGTCAGTGAAGGGCAAAGGAGATTATTAGTATATCAGTACTTTTTACTGGCTATTTATTGTCACTTCCAAAATTGATGAGTCGGATTGCAATATGATTAAACGACAGGAGGGTAACAAAAGGGTGGTAGTGATGACAGACTTCCGTTTTCTTTGGGCAGACTGAATATTCCAACAGCCTAAAATATAAGACAGACTGATTGAGGTACTTGATTCCCTGGAAAGGTCAAATAAGAAGTAATAACTGAGGTGAGGAAGATTGAAATTCTTTTTTCTATGTATGTACGTATGTATTTTATATATATAAAAACAAAAATTATCTGTTATTTTATATATGTATATATCTATAGCTATATACATCTGTATATATATATATATATATATATATATATATATATATATATATATATATATATATATATATATATATAAAATGATCAAAGCTCCTTAATGTCCACATATGTTTTGTCATCACATTTGGATTGACTAGTGAGCAAAATCAACAATCCCTAGGGTTGGGGAATATTTTCCTTCCCCCTGGACTGTGCAGTCTTGGAATTAGATTTTCTTTGTGTTGCTTTTCCCTTTTACAAACCTCTTTCCTGCTTCTTCAGTCATGTCTCCTCAGTGTCATGTAGTTTTCAACATTCTCCTTTTGGCAGGTTTTGTTCCTATGTTAGTTTTTTCAGTGTCTTGAATGCTATTGTACCATCTTTTATTTTTTTCACTAAATTTTCCTCATTTCTAGCCTGGCTCTATGGAGCAGAAAGATGGACCCCTAACTGTGACCCAGGCAGTTTGAGTTTAATAAGCAGCCCCATTAATGTAGGAGCTAAAGTGAGAGGGATGGGGGTGTGAAAGGACATGACCTGCTCATCTTTTTTATGGGTTGAGGAGGGAAGCTTGCAAACCGAGGCATAATGGGTGGTGTGATTTCAATGGGTGAGACAGAAGAAACCACCAACTGTGCTTCAGACTGCTTCTTGGCAATGTGCCTTACAGAACTGAGAGATGACCAGTGTGGACAGTCCATTGCATATCACCCTAGCCCATCATACCTCTCAACCTGGAAACATTACAACTGTGGACAAAGGCCCACTAAATGTAGGTACAACTGGCCAAATATCAGGATGTTAATTAACATAAAACGTGCATGCATAATTATGTAACTCCTACCCACTCCAATGGAATTTTGGGCTACCAACATGATGATTGAAGTCACTAAATAATAATAAATAATGGCAGATATTTGAATTTCAGCCATCATATCCCTCAGAAAATACGTAATGCAAAACTTATTATTCTAGCAACTATCTGAGTTTACAGGAGCAATATTTAAAATCTGTCCCTATTTTTTTGCCTTTGGCCCACATTATTTTTGACTTTGTCCAGATTTCTTGCTCTGAGAGATTGGAAGAGGTATGTGCTGAAACTGCTACAAGCATAAACGTTTCTAGACTTACTAAATTGTTTTCTTTCAGGTTGACATCTTTGCACTGTTTTCATGTTGCTCTCACACAGCTTTTCCTTTCCTCTGGGTCTTTCTTTATTTCCATATACTGCAAATTCTCCTTCATGTTAGTCCATACTGTTCTTGAACCTGTTGTTTGCCCCTGCAACTTTCTAGTCCTTCCTTCACCTTCATTTATTCTCAGATAAGAGGATTCTGTACTACCCCCCTCCCCATTTTCATTTAGCTGCTTTTGTTTACGTTTTCATTAACCATACAATAATAAAGAACCACTAACCCAGAAATAGTGGTAAGTTCGATTACATAGTTTGTCTAAGCATATATTTCCCTTTGCCCACCTCTCATATAGTTCTTTCAAGAGTCCTTTACATGTCCGTACTACTTGATCTCTAATGAAAATATTCCTTAGCACTGTCTCCTGCACATGCAGTTTCTGATGTGCGCCTTATAAAATAATCCAAACAGGACCTTATCTTTAGAGTACTGATTCTGTTTCTTATTTCTTTCAGTAGATCTATATTGACTTGAATTTGTGTTTTGCTTTATGGCACTCTGTAGCGTGATGTCTTGTCCACTTAGCATGTCTCACTTTATTTTCCTTTTACCTTTTTGTGCTGCCTTTCAGACTCTCTTGTTTTACATGCATCAGGCACATTTGAAGACTCACAGTTTGCATGCTGATGTTGTCTTGACGGTTTCCTTGTTCCTTCCAGCATTCTGTACATTTTCTTCATACTACCCATCATCATCATCAGCATGCAAACTGTGAGTCTTCGAATGTGTCTGACAGGCTGTCTCCTAATACATAATTCTTCTGGTGTGCTTTCTCCCCACTATGACTTTGTGGCTCTGTCCCTTTACCGGCTTTTTGCAAGCCTTTGAGTTTCTTGTGCATGTGTCATTTCATTCCTCTGGCTTGTTTTCTAATTTCATTTGGTCATGCTCATTTCCTTTGTTTCTTCATGCCCTCCTCTCATTTGTCTGTACCTTGGTACATTCCATTCCATGTGTGCCTTCTTCCCTGCCTCCTCCACATCAGAGACTCTCTGCCTTTCCCCTGGCTTGCACCCACCATGCCCTGTACAGGTCACACTTCAATTCCATCTCTCTCCCAGGTAATTTAAATAACTCACAAGGAGGATCCGTGACTCCGGCTGCTGCTTTTAATTATATGATTAGTGACTTACTCAGTTTCTGCCTCATCATGGGACTTACTCCTTGCCCCTTTTCACTGTACAGTTATCATTGCTGGATAGCTGAACTATCAAGCTATTTACAGGGCTTCCAGTTTACTTATATTGGACAACAATGATTTTTTTGTCTACCTGAAGAGGTCACTGGAAAAATCCTCAACAATTTGAACAATTTTATGTATGGATTCCTTTTTATGTTGTGGCTTGTCTCATAATTTTTTGTTTTACTGTAAATTACTGTATGCAGGCTAGTCCATGCCTGGTTGGGTCTTCTTTTTGTTGCACTTTCCTTCAAGCTCTGTATATTCTTTTTTGTTGAGAGGGCTTGTAAATCTGTCATGATAAATCTTTCTTGCAGCAGCTGCAGAACCAGTTTTATAGTTCCAGTTCAAGCACCTTTCCATTGATATTTAAATTCTGAGTTTATTTTCCTGGTTATCTATTTTGTAATTTTGCCACTTTTATCAACTTATGTAGTCTTGTACTTCTTTTACTATAATCTTGAATTTCTGTGCAGTTTTGCAATCTTTCACATTTCTAAATCTTTTATTTGAGCTTTTCCATTTTTTTCTGGCCACCTATGATACTTCTTATCATTTCAACATCTTTACCGGCTCTTCACCAGTTTCTGGAATAATACGCACTGCCCATCCCCTTTTTCAGCAGTATTGTCAATAGTCACCTGATCCTCATGTCTTTCCTGTTCATCAATCCTGATTGTTTAAGTTCTGTCTTTGCAAGGATTTATTTCTTCTCTTCCTCAGGCTTTGTCTAGAGTTCTGTTCATAAGCAACTTTATTGCTCAGGTTTGCTGACAACCCCTCCCCTAAAGACGAAAGAAAGACTTTCTCTAATTTTCTGCAAAAGGGATATAGTTGAGGACCTATACATTAACATCTCCATTGAAAACATCAACTGTACTAAAGTATGGCTCACATTCACTATGAAATAAGGCAGGGAAGTAGAGGGGTATTGTTTGGCTAACTGATTGCAGATGAGAAAGTGACAACAATAACAGGAAGAAAAATGGAGGAGAAGGTGCATGGGCCAAATTAGATCCAGCTTAGTATCCTCAAGATGACTTGGTGTAAGACCATTGTAAGAGGTCTTCAACAGGTTAGGAATAGATAAACAATGGTTGACTCAGGATAAAAACGGATCTACAAATTGTTTTCATATTAGTATCGCACTCACAATCCGAAAAATAAAACAAAAACTGTTGGTACACACTACTAAGCATTTTCATCTCGATCCATCAGACTTCATCAGAGTTTTACACAAACAAAGGTAGCAGCATTAAATAATTAGTTCAATTAACTAATTAAATAAACCAGCCAATTCCTACAAACAGGACTCCCTTAAAGGTGTATTACCAAATGCCCTATTATACAAACAAAATAGTAAGTACATTGTTAAATAATTGATCTTTTTGTAACATTCTGTGAATCTGAACATCTTAAATTTCATTTGTAATCAAATGTACCTTTTTAACCCATTTTGAACAAAATCATAACTTAGTAAAAAATAAAAATAAACATTTTGCTACAAATATATATATATATATATATATATATATATATATATATATATTTATCTTTCTGATCAAACACATCTCTACTGTAAGTTATCTGCTTCCTCTTGGAGTAATTGTAACCTTAATGTTAGCACTCTTTATCCTCATCGTCAGGATACTTGAAACCAAAATATTGTCATTAAGACCTGGCACCATATCGGCATTCAGCCTCAATTGCCAAACTAATTCTTTAACTTCAGGCATGTCCTCTGTGTCTCCACCCCTAATGTTCCTCGCTACTTTTTCAATGACAAAAAACAACATTTTATGTACGTTTCACATTCTGAAGAATGCCTACTAAGGGTGTTAGTGGATTTCTGCTTCTTAATGTCATACAAATATTCTCTTATTCTTTCTTTCAACTTTCTTTTGGTTTTACCCACATAGAACACATTACAGCCTGCACAGGTAGCCAAATATACCATTCCATAACTGTCACAATTACATCTGCCTGGACAAGTGATAGCCCTATCATAGTCATCCACCATGACATAAGGCCCTTTGTGGATAAACCTGCAATAGCTACAATGTCCACAATAATTCATATTCCCAAATCTAAGTTCAGAATAGCTGTCAGTGTATTGGTTTCCCCTAGGTGTTTGATTTATTTGCCCTTAATGAAAACAATTTTTGTTACCCCGCCTAAAGCCTGTTTCATATCTGAGTTATAAATCAACATCTAGTTGTTCTGGAGGGGACCAATATATCTATTCACATCACTACTGAATGGAATAATAAATGGAATACCATGTAGTATAGGCGCACTCCTAGTGTCAACCACCCTTACAGGTGAGGACCTCACTGTAGCGTATTCACTTTTTGCTGCTAAAATTGGTGCAAATTTACTGTGGTATTCCCTTAAAATTTCACTCTTAACTTCATGTAACAACACTGCTGGATAACCCCTCTCTATAAATAGGGTAAATAAAACTCCAACTCTTTCTTAACCACAGTGTCTTTATTAGTTAATCTGGAGGGCTGGTCCATTTGCCCTTTAACAAGTCCTTTCTTTTGGTGTAATGGGTGACAACTGGTATAATGTAGAAATGAGTTAGAGAAGGTTTCTTTATGATAAATCACCAAAGTGTAATTTCACAATTCCTAATCTTTAGTAATAGTTGCATCCAAATAGTTAATCTGATTTGCATCAATATGATGTGTAAACTTTAAAAATCCCAAAGAATCTTCAGGTGATCTCAAAAACACCGGCCACTGTTCAACAGATCCCTTCCATAAAATCATCATGTCATCTAAAAATCTATAATAAGCATGTAGTAAAGAAACAAATTCAGATGTCAACACACTGATCTCATCTCTCAGACTATAGTAACATTAATGGAATTGGACTTGACTTGCAATTATGTCTTTTTTGAAGGTGGATATTTCCAACAGTTTTCTGGGATAGCCATGGGTGCGGCGTGTGCACCTTGCTATGTCATTATGGTTCTTGCCAAATGGGAGGGAGAATATACAAACTCCACAAATACAGTATTCAGCTGTCAGGATCAAACTATAGTCCCTGATGTAGTGAGATAATAAAACTAACAACTGCACCATCTTGGCATCATCTTAGCACTTGTGGAATAACTTAACAAGTTATGTGCTGAAAAAATGCAACCACTCAGTCCACTGAGAAGATATGTTATTTGGAATTTTTTACAGAGTAACAGATCTTTTAACTTTTCAGCATTTACTAGAATGTCCAGTAAACTAAGTTTGCAGATGACTTTAAATTGGGCATTATTTTCAAGACCCTCACTGACATCTGTATGTACCAAAAATAAACTTAACCTGTTGCTACTGGTGTACTGAAAATAGGCTCAAACTGAATGTGAAATAGTATTACTTTGTTTGGCAAACAACACCTTGTATAGACAATATTCCACTACTAAAACAAATGCAGTTTGGGACCTGGGCACCTGGGTTGACAGCACCCTCTCCTTTGATCATCACTTGGTAACTGCAGTCTGAAACTCCTTCCATTTAATACAAGTAATGGCCAATAGTATATCATCCAGATCTAAAAATGTAATTATTCCTTTATATTTAGCACTGATTAGACTAATTATAGAATACAGTGCCCTCTTTGGGATGTACCTCACATGACATATCAGACAACTATAAAAGCCACCAGAGATTTCTAAGATGTCAGGCTTAAAGACTGTGAGCTACCAAGTCAAGCTAGAAGCGCTGTCCCTTTAGTCCATATCTTATAGACTTCTGAGAAGAGATCAGTGCTTCATCTACCATGTCATTAGGGACCTTGTTGTACATCTCCTTTATCTCAAGTTTAATTACATAGCAAACACCAGAACCAGGATAAATAAAGAGGATAAACCGTGGAGCGATAGATTTATTTTGCAACTCTTCTATCTCTGGAATAAGTTTCCTTTGTAAGTTAAATAGTGCAATTCATTATTTTCCTTCAAACAGAACCTGGATGACTGGGTTGGTACCCTCAAATTTACCTCTGGACTAACTGGCTAATCTTCCTTAAAAAAACAGGTACGGGAAGGGGGATATAGTACAGGGCTGAGTATTATCAAGGCATTGATGGTTTCAAGACTAACTTGCCTTGAAACTCCTATGAATCCTGTGAAAAAAAATTTGCTAGCCACTCGATTGTACTAATAGACTAATAGAGATTTGGCAGGTCACAGATAATTTGCATATGGACTGTGTGAGAAAATGTAGTCAATTAAATAAAAAGTCACTACAACATGTAATACAAATATATATATGTGATTCAAAGATGGCTGCCATGCTGTAAACACTGCTAAACTGCAGCTCTTCCATTAACCCCAGGAAAATCTCTGATCTGAGTGGATATCAGGAGGTTTAAACATCAAATTGACGATAAAAAGTTGCATTTATACTGACCTAATCTAAAATCAGTTAAAAAAGTGGGGGAAAAAAGTATTTATCCATCAGGATTACAAGTGATTACTTTGCTCTGAAGAGAGAAACAAACAAAGGACCGTGTGCTTTCTTTATTCTGCCTTTCTGCTTGGGGAAAGAAAAATCTTGCAACAAGGAAGAACCATGGAAACAACTACTACTAAGACAAAGTTGTCAGAACTACAGTCGCCAGTAAAGGATGGAACTGCGAAAAAACAAAGGATTACTAGACAGCAGGAACAACAGAAACCAGAAACTAGATCCAGGACTGATCAGCCACTAAACATGGAGGATATCAAACACGCTTTACTACTTATACAGGAAGCTCTAAAGGACTTGACCTCACAAATACAAACATTTGGAGTTTTATGCAATCAATTGCTTCAGAGAATGGACAAAACTGAGACCAGAATTTCTGAAATAGAGGACAAAATTGACATGCTGGAGAAAATATCAAAGGTATGTGATGTGGATGTACAAGCCATGCAAAATAAACTTATTGATTTAGAAGCAAGGTCTAGAAGAAATAATATTATTATAAGAGGAATCCCTGAAAACATCCAGTATGCAGAGCTAATACCAGCCATAACACAAATATTTGAAATCCTGTTAAATGATGCTGATGGGGTGAAACAGATTGTAATAGAAAGGGCACACAGAGAGCTGAGAGAGGTACAAGCTTCTACTATGCCTAGACCTGTATATGTTAAGATATTGAACTATCAAGATGTTAGCAAAATACTGTTTACTGCAAAAAAAAAATGGTGGCTATGTTATGTGGAAAAATGTTAAAATATTTCTGGCTCAAGATTTACCATTACAAGTAAGGCAGGCTAGACAGTCTTTATCTGCTTACTGTAAATTTCTGATTGATAAACAAATTAAATTCCAGATGAAATACCCCAATATGCTTACATTTATGGTGGATGGCACTAAATATTCTGTTTCCAATAAAAATCAGGCAAAAGAAGTGTTTCTGAAAGTTTTTAAAGTTCTACCTGCATCAGAGGGCTGAAAAGAACTTCAATTGAGACTGGCATGTTCCTGTAGTCAGAGCCAGCATGTATTTTACCTCAAGGCTTTTCTAATCCTTTGTTTCTTCACTAAACTGTTCAGGCCTCTGAAAAAGCAATAACACTGTTTGTTTATGCTAATCTGAGGGTCTGCTGTCTGATTTCCAGACTTTTATGGCCTCCAAGGTCTATTTCTATTGTGTGGTAAACAGGAAATGCCTGGATTTCAACTGAGAGTGTCGATTTGGATGTAATATTTCCTGTGGTCCTGCTGTGAAAGAGGTCCCCCGTCATGAGTATTTCTGATGGTTTCCTGGCTTGAGAAGACAAAGAGAACTGAAAATAATATGTTAATGTTCTTTTTATAACAAAATAACATTACAGTATGTACTTAAAGCACATAATAACATGTACTTTTACTATTTTTTCTTCTTTTATAGGTGTGAACCAAAATTGTTTTTTTTTTACTATATGCAGTGAGTGGCAGGCACTGTGTAGGGTACAGATTTAAAATGTCGGATGCATTTTTGTTTTTTCTCTCTCCTCTCTTCTGTAAAAAGTTTATGTACATAATGATTGCAACAAAACAGATACTTAAGGTAGGATAAAATAAGTACCCAATCTACTAAAACTTTCCTTTACACAGTAATAACCTTAGAAATGAGATTTGTTTAACTAATAGTTAAACCAAAGCTGTAGTTAAGTAGCGGTGTTTGGTAGGGAATGTGTAGTTTAGACTTTGATGTAGATATGCTAGAATATATAGGTTGTATGTTTAGGAAATGTTTTAAATGTTATTACCTGAAGTTTTTCAATGTGTTGGTGTGTTTAACCTTGTTTATATTTTCTCTTATACAAGACCTATATAAATCCTGGTCCAGGGGTAAAGTGGGTAAGCACTGGTTAGGGACGGGATGTAGGAAATGCTTCCAGATTAGATATAGTGTACAGTCAATACATGTCAATTTGATAATTCCCCTCTTATATTGTTATTTGATACCAAGACCTGCAAATGTGGGAGTTGAACTCATGGAATGTTAAAGGGCTCCAGAACTTGAAGAAGAGAAAGCTGATGCTACACATATTATTACAGGACAAAGCACTGTTTGTATTTCTACAGGAAACACATTTGATGAATGAACAATGGAATGATATTAGAAAAAAGAACTGGATTAGAGAGCTAGTGACATCAGAAGGTAAGACAAACAGTGCTGGAGTGGCTATAATTATCAAGACCCAATACAAAGATAGGATTTTAGACTCCAAAGTGGATCCAAATGGGCGATGGTGTTATGTGATTTTATCGGATAATGCATTTGATAAACCTATCCTACTTTTGAATATATATGCCCCATGTAATGATCAACACAGTTTCATAGCATCATTATATCCAATATTAACACAATATGATGGTTATTATTTTGTTGTGGGTGGGGACTGGAATACCTATCAAAATCCAAAGTTGGATAGGTCTTGTCCACAGAGAGCATTTAATAAGCAGGCCGGGATAGCATTAAATGATTTTAAGGAAGATTTACAATTATATGACCCCTTTTCTTATTCACAAGATATTAATAATGCAAATAAATGCACCTTCTATTCACCATGCCACAAAATGTGGGCTAGAATAGATTACTTTTTGATATCTAAAGCACTAACGAATTTAGAACCAGTGGCGGTTATACATACTCATCATCTATCAGATCACTCAAAAATTTCGTTAAAATTTTCTAAAGATTTAAAAGACACAAGAAGGCATAGGGGTTATAATTGGTCACTCAACCCAAATCTTTTAAGTAAAAAAGAGATAGCAGACGGAATTATAAAATATTTGAAAGAATTTACAGATAGCTTGAAGCTCCAAAAACATACTCCTGACACTGAATGGGCGACAGCTAAAGCTCAAATTAGAGGATTTCTTATACAAAAAGCCTCATATTATAAGAAAATTCATAATAGTGATATTCAAAAACTAGAAATAAGAATAAAACAACTTGATAATGAGCTGATTCAGAATTTTAATGCTCAAACTGAGGAGGAAATGTTGAAGCTTCAAAGGGATCTCTTTTTGCTTCATAGTAATAAATTAACACTTCAAGAACATAGGTGTTTAGTGAAATATGCTAATAATGTTCAAATACCATCAAAAGCACTGGCAAGGATTATAAATCAATCAAAAACAACTGGATATATTTTGGAAATTCAGTATAACGACACAATATATTCTAAATCTGAGGATATTGTTGATGTTTTTGGGAAAATCTATACTAAGGTGTATGAGGGGCAAACTGATAGGTCTCTACATAACCAGAATAAAAGTTTTCTGCAAAAAATTAACTTTCCAGAATTAGAAGAGAGCCTGCAAAGTGACCTGATTAAACCTATTTCTAAAGAAGAAATAGTATATACAATTCAACATATGAAAGCACATAAGTCGCCAGGGCCTGATGGTATTAAAGCTGAATTTTACAAAGAGTTTGCTGATAGTTTGGAAAAAGAATTGTCTCATGTATTTAATTATATAACTAAAAATAAAATTAGTGACCCCCACCTCAATGCGTCAAAAACAATTTTCATACATAAAACCAATTCAGATCCCCTTAACCCAGATAATTACAGACCAATAGCACTAATGAATGTGGATATGAAAATTTTAACATCAATTATAGCATCGAGACTAAAGAAGGTTTTGATATATCTAATTTCTAAGGAACAAGCTGGATTTATGGCAACTAGACAAACTAGCGATAACACACTTACACTGCATAATATGATGACGTATCTAAACAAAACAACTTTAATATCTATGCTCTTATAATAGATGCCCAGAAAGCATTTGATAGAATAGATATAAATTTTTTGTTTGATGTGTTACCCTATTTTAACTTGCCCCAAGAATTCATTCAGATACTACAAATATTATATAGTAATCCATACACTACGCTATACATCAATAGGACTTATTCTAACAGAATACAGATTAAAAATGGTACTCGTCAGGGTTGTCCCATGTCCCCCTTATTGTTTAACCTATATCTAGAACCCCTATTTTTATATATCAAGCAAAATTTGTATCATAATGCACCAATAATTTATAGGAATAAAATATTAATGTCAGCATTCGCCGATGATCTTATTATTTATTGTACAACCCCAATTTCGGGCAGTGAAAAGATATTAAAGCTCATAAATGAATTTTCGGTAGTTTCTAATTATAAAATTAACTTACAGAAAACTAATATCTTCCAGTTAAGAACCCCAAAACCTTTTTCATTAATGGCCCTGATGGGAAAGTTAACATGTAAAAAAAATATTAAATATTTGGGTATCAACTTCTCTACGGATAATAAGGACTTTTATAACAATAATGTTAAACGAGTATGGGAACACATAATAGCTGATTGTGACAGATGGAAGAATTTAAAGCTACCGGTATTAGCAAAAGTATCAATAGTGAAAATGAATATACTACCATGAATGTTATACATATTTAGGTCTGCCCAATTATCAATTTCAAAAACAGTTTTTAAACAAATGCATAAAGATCTAGCTAAATTGATCTGGAACCCAAAAAGAACTAGAATATCTTATGAGAAATTAATGACCCCTAAAATAAGAGGGGGACTTGAGCTACCAAACTTTGAAGCATATTATTTGATTGTAAACGCTAATAAAATTTTAAGAATTGCTAATTATGATGTAACGAATACAAAATGGATATCAACTTGGGTGGTCTTGAATCATAAGCATATTTTGGATAGGAAAATAAATCCTAAAGCATTGCCCTTTATGGACAAAATTAGTCTGATAAAATATGGGGTCATGGACCACATAATAACCTGTGTCTCATCTTTGCAAACTTTATTTCAGTCCGTAGATTTATTGCAATATATGATGGTTCTTCAACCTTTCCACAGGAATCCTAATTTTAAACTAAATAATAAGCTGATCGATCTCAGCAAATTTCCATTAATACTTAATCTGACTCTATTTGATGTTTTTAATAAGCTTGACTTATCGGCTTTACAAATTAGACAGGAAATGAATCTACCTAGAAGTTACATTGTTATAATGAGACAAGTTAAAGAACTTGCCTTGAGCTACTTTAGGAACTTTAAACCTGCAGCCGGATTTGTGGATAAGTGCTCTGAATTGTGGCAAGCTATCCAACAAGACACTAAATTTGTAGCAACTGCATACAAATTAATTAAGGATTTGAAATTTCAGGACAAAATTTTGCTTTCAGAGTATTGGGTAAACAAAGTAACAGTAACAGACAATCAGATATTAAAAGCAATTGATATAACTAGGAAATCAGTTTCTTTTCAAAAACTGATGTACACGCAATTGATGATTTGGAACAATGCATATTACACACATCTTGGATTACATAAATTTAACCCTAGGAATTCTCCAATTTGTCCATACTGTGCAAATCAAACAGCGGATCTTCTTCATATGTTCTGGAGTTGTAAATGTGTATATAAACTTTGGAACTCTCTTAAAGTACAACTGCAAAAGATGGGTTATCAAAGTTCTACAATGTCATGGGAATTTATGATTCTACACATTCCTCCAAGAGAGCTTTCCAGATCGCAAACTATTATTTGTATGAATATTTTTTTGCTGCTGAAACTCTATATAGCCACAAATTGGCTAGAACCACATAATACATCATGGAATAATTTTAAGCTTGTGGCTATAAAACATATACTAGCACATAAATTACTTCTGAAACAAACTAACAAAAATATTAATAACCCGAAAATATGAGAAAAGGTCTTCAATATTATATTAGCATGATACTGATTTTAGGAATATATTAAATATAGGAAGCATTTCATGTAGATATTGTATAAATGGTTTGTAGTAGTTATAGTGCATTATGTGTGTGATGTTTATTGTATTTTTGTAATGTTTTTGGAAAATATATTTCAATAAAAATTTATTATGGAAAAAAAAAACAAATATACATATATATATATATATATATATATATATATACACACACACACACATGTACGCACACACACACACACACACACACACACACACACACACACACACACACACACACATATATTTGTTTGCCTTTGTTTGCCAGAAAAATTGAACTGAGCAAAGCCCCCTTTGCAGTGGAGGCTCAGAGAGAGAAAAAAAGTTTCAAAACAGAATACAAATACAGATTTACAATAATATTTAATATAGCTGTGCATAAAAGGAGCCAGTCACAGATTAATGTAAAGTATTGCTTGAGAATAGTAAAATAAAGGAACACATGAACCAATTAAAGGAGAGATAACTGAGAAAGGAGTTGTATTTGGAAGAATTTTAGTGAGAAGGGTAAGAAAAAGCTGAGTAGAGAGTTGTATGAGATGGAGGACATAAAATGACTAAGGAGATGGTTATAAATGAATATTTGTGGAACTTGTTGAATTATATTAGTAAGACATTGGCTGAAGTAGAAAGGTGAGGTGTTTTAAATATGAGTGATGAGATAATCCAGGGGGAGATGCATAGTGACAACTCCAGTTGATGAGAAGATGATGTTTTAGCTGTGACTGGAACTGGTGAGGGATTGTGGTTTCCCACAGAGAAAATGGGAGGTAGTTCACTGACTACTTGGGAGGAGTAGAGGGTGTCCCTGTTTGAGTTATTTGAGAGGCTCAAGAAAGACAGAAATTTGTCAGATGACCTGAGGGCTCAAGAATGGTTGTACCATGGATTGAGTTAAGACAGCGACTGACATTGTTTGGGAGAAAGAAAAATATTTTTTGAGCTTATTTTAGTTGGTAGAGTGAAAAGATTGGTGAGCCTGAGCCAACTTAACTGCATGGGAGATTTGCAGTGATGGGTGTATGAGGATGAGTTAGATGTAGATTTGGCTATTTTATTATAAGTTTGTTGCAGTGTAAAGAGTTGGAAGGCTAGAAGTTTAATGAAAGATGTGGAAGTATAGAGGACAGTGGGGAGAAGTAAAGCAGTTGCAATATGTTTTATGTTAGACTCAGTTTTGATTCAGTAGTGCAGGCCTATTTTTTGATGCTGCTGTTGTGATTTTGTTTGGATTTGGCAGTAAAATTTAATGTTTTTGCTTGGTTAGTTTTAGCAGTTTAGTGTTATGAACCTGTTTGAAGGCAGTCCCATTTGAAGTAGTGAGGGTGAAGGTAGTTGCAGAATTTTGGTGTGCTTTGTGTGTGACCAGCATCAATTTAGTTTTTTTTTTTTTTTGTTTGTTTTTCTTTTTGGGAGGCTAAGAATAAGGATGGAGTTCATGCATTTATAAGAGACCAGATGGCTTAGTGGTTAAGGTCTTTGCTTCCCATGCACAAGGCACAAGGTTTGATCCTGACCTCTGACCAATGCCTGTTTGGAGTTTGAATGTTCTCCCTGTGTCTCTGTGGGGTTTCTCCCATGTCCGAAAAATATGCTAAGTGTTTGCATCTCAACCTCACCAATGAATGGAGCTGTGGGAAGTAGCACAGACTCTATATGGTGCCCTATAGGGGGAAGAATTGTACAGATCATCCGCTTTGGGCATCTACTGTGGTCTGCAGTTTCCTCAAGATAGGAGAACATGGATCACAGAATGCGTGCCGTGGCAAGGCTAGCCACTCAATGTTGTAAAATATGGCTCTAGATGATTCAGTCACGTTGATTACTGTCACCTTCATGCATGGATATGGTGGAGGAGATAATGGTAGAGTCATCTACATACTGAATAATGTTAGAGTTAGTGGTTTGAAGAGACAGATCTTTGACAAAAATGTTGACTAGGATAGGACTTAATATGAACACTTGTGGAACTCTTATGGGAGGCACAACAGGAGAGGAGTGGAATATAACCATTTAACATGTTGGATACTGTTGGAGAGATAGGAACTGAATTTGAGGGAATTTGAGAAACCTAGATGAAAATATTTTTGAACAAGTCTGTGGTGAGAGACTGTTGAGACTGAGAGAGACTGCAGATACAAATAAGTTGCTGTTTCTGTGCAGGTGAACTAGATGCAAAAAGGATACATGAGCCTTGATAGTACTGTGAGAAGAATAAAATCCCTGGGAATTATCGCCCATTAGCCTGACAAGTCTGACATGTAAGGCTATGGAGCGCATCATCATGGACCTAATTAACAAAGATACAGGGAATCTCCAAACTCTGGATCCCACACAATTTGGTTTTGTGAAGGGTAGATCATGCCTGCTCAACCTGGTTGACTTCTTTGAATTAGTCACCAGAGCTGTAGATGAGGGCAAGGTAGTTCATACAGCCTACCTCAATCTGGCCAAGGTCTTTGATACCATTTCCCACTCAGGAGTTATTGATAGACTCACTAAACTAGGAATCAACCCCTATAATCACTAGATGGGTTGCAAATTGGCTCACAGATAGAACCCACAGTGTGAAAGTAGCAGACTCCAAGTCAAACTGCCAACCAGTCACTAGTGGTGTCCCTCAGGGATCGGTCCTGGGTCCTCTCCTGTTTGGCATCTACTTCTCAGAAGTCCAGGCCAACACAGAGGGACTCTAGCTGGCCAATTTCACTGACGACTGCAAGCTGGGAGCTATTATTGACTCCCCAAGTGATGTAGACATCCTACAGAAAGGCCTCACTGAGATCAACGACTGGTGTCGAAACCATGGCCTTAAGCTTAATGCCAAAAAATGTGTTGTCATTCCCTTCAGGAAAAACTCAGTTCCCACTAATTACCACATTGATGGTAGCTCACTGAACACTGAAGGCGTTATAAGAGATCTGGGGACACAGGTTGACAGCAACCTCTCCTTCAACCAACACATTTCCACTGTGGTCAGAAAGTTCTTCTATGTGGCACATCTCATCACCAAGGGTTTTGCATCCAGGAAGAAAGAGGTCATCATCTCTCTCTACTCTTCCCTCATTAGACCAGTCATTGAGTATAATGCCCCATTTAGCATGTACCTGACTAAACACGTGCAACAGCTGGAAAGGCCACAAAAGTACCTCACGAAGAGGATCCTAGGCTTTAAACACATGCCCTACTTGGACAGACTCAAAAAAACTCCAGCTGTTCTCTGTCTCATATTGTCTCTTAAGAGGCGATCTCTGCTTGACTTATAAAGCCATGTCTGACCCAGCCCTGTTAGAAATGTTACACCTAAAGAAATCCCAATCTCTCTGCACCACATGCTCCAGGGACCTCAACCTCATTACCACAATCAACAGAACATGCTGGAGGGACAGGTTCATAACCCAGAGACTGCCCATGCTTTGGAATAGACTTTCCATACATGTCAAGCAGAGCACCTCACTGGTCCTTTTCAAGAGAAATCTTGATAAGTGGATGGGAAATAGAAAGTTCACCCCAGGATTCACTCCATTGGCTCAACTTGATAGAGGCACTGGGAACTAGTGGCGGCATGATGCCATGGCAGTTATATGGGCTAGGCTTGTAAAGGCTCCAGGGCCGTTGGCCTAGTACACACATATAAACCTATGAACCTATGCTGTGATGGGGAAATAAGGTTGTTAGAAAGTAGTGGAGTAACTGTGAGTGTACACATTTTTTTCAGGATCTTGGATAATGGAGACAAGATAGCAATGGACCTGTAGTTATTAATTTCTGTGATGAGCCACCTTTGTAGAGTTGAAAGATGTAAGCGTATTTCCAGTTTTGGGTGAAGTGATATTCTTGCATGGATCTTTTAATGATGATAAGTATGAGGTAGGTAATGACAACAGCTGTTTTAAGGCATTCCAGGAGAAGATGGACAGTGGCTGAAGTGGTTGGCTTCAGGTTGGATAGATGTGTATGCATTTTGGATGTATGAATAGAGTGGATAAGAAGTGACTGAGGAGTTTTAAGATACTGTATGTTTGGAGGTCTAGGAATAGGGTCCAGCTTAGATAAAGAGGTGGCAGAGCTGATAAAGTGAGAGTTGAATGTGCAAGCAGTATGGTAAGCTGGTTGACTGGGTTGTTGGTTGGGTTGGGATGGTTTATCAGGTTTAATGTGTTGAGAAGGGCCAGATCAGAATTTATTGGAAACTATACAATGACTGGCTAGTAACATTCAAAAACGAGCATGCTGATGTTTCAGTCCAACTAGCATGCCCATTGTAAATTGAGCATATACCAATGGAAAAAAGTCCGGTCGCCCAGACTTTCTCCTGTTTATATATGCTACGGAAACTCTACTTTTTTATTAAAAAAATAAATAAATAAACTTTCAAAAACTGGGGACTTCAAAACAAACGAGACAGACAGGACAGAGAAAAATAAAAGAATAATCAGGTATGTCATGAAAAACTAGAGAAACAATTATCCTTATATTTTCTGTGTCCTGTCTCTCTCCTATACATTGAAAGTCTGCAAATTTCACATTTTTTTAATTACAAAAAAAAAAAAAAAAAAAAAAAGCTTCCTTTACACAGCACTGACATACTGCATGAACATGGGAATGTAAGTCTCATAAGCATGTGCAG